>NC_057808.1:300933101-300936631 GCF_018294505.1 Triticum aestivum | reverse complement strand
GGCAGCCCGGTGCAGGCCGGCGCGGCCTGGGCCGGCCACGGCAGCGCGGGGTGCCCCGCCTGGAACGGCAGCAGCGGCTGCCCGCTGTATGCAGGCGCGCCCTGGGACGGCCACGGCAGCGCGGGGTGGCCGTAGGCGGCGATCAGCGCAGCCGGCGGTGGTGCGTACGGCCCGGCCATGTACTGGTGGTACTGGTTCAGATGGAGTCCCTGGACGGCCGTCACGAGATCCCGCAAGGTATTGGTGACCTGTTCCGGCGTGAAGACGGCGGTCGTCGGCGGCGCGGAAGTGACGGGGGTCGGCGGCGGTGGGGAGCCCGCGGTGGTGACCAGGCCTGGCAGTGTGGGGGCCCCGGCGGTGGTCATCCGGGCGGTGGACATCGGGGCGGTGGCCATCAGGGTGGTGGCGACGATGGGCAGCGGCGGCGAGGGCGTTGAAGAAGGCATAATCGAACCCGAGTCTCTGGATACCAAATTGGTAGAACCAGGGGTCTTACCGGACCGGCTCCTTAGGTTGTAGGGGAAGGCCGGAGGCTGTTGGGGGCGAGGGCGCGGCTTCCGGTGCGTGGGCGCCGTCGCGAGCTTGAGGGAGGGAGGGAGGCGGCGGCTGGGAGAGAGGGCGGCTAGGGTTTAGGGTCCAGCTCCTCTGGAGCCGGGCAATAGAATTCTTCTTATTGCTTGATCTCAAAAATAGTCTTACAGCTAGTATATATAACCACGATGCTGAAAATAAGATAACTTGTGGCCAAGCCCCTAACTAAACTTGCCCGGTGGGCCTCCTACGGGCATAAGTCTGCCCGGTCATAACAGTCTCTTGTGTGGTGTCAAGAACTTGGACAGTAGCTTGATTATCCAGTTATAAATTCCATTAGAAGTATTGTTCTGCAGGAGAACATCTGGGAATCAATCATGAAAATCCAGTCAGAATTTCCATTATGAGCTTTGATAATAGATTGATTACACTCTTGCCGGTACTTCCTAGGCGGACCCTCCCCCTCAGGATCAGCCAGGTCCTGGCATCCACTCGCCAATTCTTTTAGGTGCGTATGGGTGGGGGATGCGTTGACGTGGACAGCCTTGGAGACATTGTTGTGTTACAGAGGTGCTGGGCATCGGTCTTTAATTTTCACACATTTGAAGTGAATTAGTGTGCAAAAAAGTTGTGCGTAAACTCTTCTCCATTGCAACTTCAACAAAGTAAGTTCTGAAGCTAAATCGGTTCACTGTTGCTCTCTATAGGATCAGCAAAATAAGCTGTAATAGCTCAGTAACAAGTCATAGCAACCTGTAGGCCATCATTGCAAATATAGCAAAAGGGGAAGATGGGTAGTACTGAGAATAAATATTTTCAACTTCTGTTGATTACACTAACCAATACCTCTACCCAGGACCAAAATCCATGCACTGTTACTAAAGTTATGAACAGGCAGTTGTTTCTGAAAACTCTCAATAGATGACCGAACTAAAAAAAGAAATTATTGTCCACAGAATCTCTAACTTTTTTTAAGGATACCATATACCTACTGCTAGCACAAAAAAGCGTTCCGCACAGCAGACAGCAGAAAAGTCAAAGCTCATGTATCAGAGAAGAGGCCTTCGCCTTGGTGAAATCCGAGGAAATATGCTCCTGCTCGGCACCACAACGACAGTTTCATAGCAGCAGGAATCCCTGTTCTTGGCTTCTCACGGGTAGAAGATGGACACTGTCAATTGGTCTTGCAAATTGTCAGTGAGTGCTGTTTGCAAGGTGTACTAAATTTACCTGATAGAATAGCACCCTCTGCAGCCGCACACAAATGATCTTCACCCGCCTGAGCTTGAATTGTGCATGTTAGACCTGC
Source organism: Triticum aestivum (assembly GCF_018294505.1). NCBI lineage: Eukaryota > Viridiplantae > Streptophyta > Magnoliopsida > Poales > Poaceae > Triticum > Triticum aestivum. The sequence continues at coordinate 300,934,791 of NC_057808.1, read as the reverse complement.
AAGAAGTCACCACAAGGAAAAACAACTCTGTAAATGCGGCTCCGGGATAACACAACATTTGACATGTCAAGCACACTGCAAGCACCAGTGATTAGACAATATAGACAGGTTGTAAGCATGCATACAAGAACTGCTAGTGCAAAGAAGCACTTATTGCATAGCATATAAGGCAAAGCTCATTTGTACCAGAGAAGAGGCCTCTACCTTGGTGATTTCCGAGGAACTTTGCTCCTGCTCATACCGCATTCACCTGGCAATGGTCACAGCAGAGCAGGAATACCTTTCTTCACCTTCTCTTCCTGCCTGGAAGCTCTCCTTTTCTTGGCTTCCCACATTTAGAAGATAGACTGATAATTAGTATAGCAAACTGTCAAGTACTTGATGTTTGCAAGGTGAGGCGAGGCCGCGAGGGTGTCCTAAATTTACGTGATACAATAGCACTCTCTGCAGCCGCACACAGATGATCGTCACTGATGGATTTTCAATTTCAGATAATTCACAAGGCCAAATACCCATACCACCTAAGCTTGAATTGTACTCTACTGCGTATAACCTGTAAGAAATCATGGCAAAGAAACCAAACTATGTAAATTTGGCTGATAGAAGATAACACACCTAGCATCTCAATTGCACTGCAAGCACACCAGTGTTTAAACATTATAGACAGGTTTACAGCATGCATATAACCACATTGGCTTCAGCTTTCGTTTGCAAATATTGAGTGAGTTCTGTGATGGTTATACTAGATTTAAATGAAGTAACAACCACATTTACAGAGAACTAACTCTGTCACATCTTCATGGTCAGGTTATCAACATCCACCAGCAAAAACAAAATTCAGAATCACTTCGAGCAGAGCTGAAAGCCCAATTTTGGAGTTCATCAGATCCCTGTTACAAACAACAAGCAAAAACACTGAATCACATGACCACCAATCAAAAATAACAGAGAACACCGGCAAAGTAATAAAATCCATGCGAATTATTCAACCCCGTCACTGGAGCAGCATGCTACATCCGATAAAACACCATAGCAAAATCACAGAGTAATCAAGCAGTAAAACAGAGGACAAAATTAGCACCAGATGATAGCTGAACTTTTCATTGCAATTTCATTCCAGGCTACATAGGACAAGACGGCACATCATATCAACACCACAGACAGAAAACACCAGACACGAGCAGCTACTACCCAGTATTGTCAACGGCGGCGAATGAAAACCTAGGCGCGCTCCCCGCGGATGCGGCGTGCGAGCTGGATGTCCTTGGGCATGATGGTGACGCGCTTGGCGTGGATGGCGCAGAGGTTGGTGTCCTCGAACAGGCCAACCAGGTACGCCTCGGCGGCCTCCTGCAGCGCCGACACGGCGGAGGACTGGAACCTCAGGTCGGTCTTGAAGTCCTGGGCGATCTCCCTCACCAGGCGCTGGAAGGGGAGCTTGCGGATGAGCAGCTCCGTGCTCTTCTGGTACTTGCGGATCTCCCGGAGCGCCACGGTGCCCGGGCGGAAGCGGTGGGGCTTCTTCACGCCGCCGGTGGCCGGGGCCGACTTGCGCGCCGCCTTGGTCGCCAGCTGCTTCCTCGGCGCCTTGCCGCCAGTGGACTTGCGCGCCGTCTGCTTCGTGCGGGCCATCGGAGAAGAGGGGTGGGTGAGGGTGTGGGTGCTTCGCCGGTGAGGGGTTTGAGTTTGG
>NC_057808.1:300886556-300932811 GCF_018294505.1 Triticum aestivum | reverse complement strand
GGAAGTTCGTTGGTGTGATTGGCTGGATGAGGTTTTTTTCTCTTTCGAGAATCATTGGCTGGATGAGGTGAGGAGTGTACCCGGGCCAGCCCGTACCTCGTGTCAGGCATGACACGCCCGTTTTTTTTTTTTAATTTAGAAAAGGAGGATGACCCCCGGCCTCTGCATCTGGGAGATGCATGCGGCCACTTTATTGATTATTCTCGAGGACCTTACAAAGTATTACAATAATATGCCCGAATCTGCCATCTTGGCAATATTTGCTGCTACTTCTATCCAAATGATGAAGGCATGCTAGCTGGGCCACTATCCAGACCACTCATCTAAGCCTAACATCAAAATGATGAAGGGGTGCTAGCTGGGCCACTACCCAGACCACTCACCTAAGCCTAACATCAAAAGCCGGAAGCCCCAGCCGAGCCACATACCGGGTCTGGGGAACAAACCGGTCCGACGCACTCGTGTGTCGTCGCCGCCATCTTCCACAGGTCCATCTTCAGAGCAAATATTGAGGCTTCTACCTTGTCTGGCCACTCAGCCATCGACGTCACCACGACACCAGACAGCTTCGTCCTCCTGCGTGAGTCCATCGCCACACATCGGACGCCGAATCTCCACTGCGCCACGCCACCGAGATACGCCGCCATCAATGAGTAGGATGAAGCACCGCTCCGCCGAGTCCGGCAGGGCTGCTGAAGACCAAGCACCGTGGAAGGACTCCGAGGCTGAGCACATAGGGGCAGAGCGCCAACGCACCGCCACCAGACGAAATCCGACCACGCCACCAACCGCCGCCAAGCAACCAAAGCATCACATCCACCCCAAGCTCACCACGAACGACACCCCCAAGAGGGTGACGACACCTGTTGAGGATATAGACCTTAGAGTCACCCGCCAGGAGGGACCGGGTTACTCATATGGTCGTTGCCGAAAGCCCGGAGCCAAGCTTGAAGACGATGGGCCAGAGATGGGCTTAAGACCCGGATATGGCTTAAGGCCCGTAGTTACAATCATTATTATGGTAGAACTTGTAGTGTAAGGCAAGAATAGTTGAGAGTCCGAGCCGGACACTCTTATGAGCCGGCCGGGACTCTGTGTGCTGCTTGGCGTCAGCCTCCCTATATAAAGGGACGACCCGGCAGCGGTTTAGGGATAAGAAAGATCTCGTCGAGAGCCAGGCAAAGCAGTTAAGCTCCCTGGTCATCGAAACGCTAATCAATACCACCTCAAACTGGACGTAGGCTTTTACCTTCACCGTAAGGGGCCGAACCAGTATAACCCTCGTGTTCCTTGTCCCACTTAACCCCTTCAAGCTTCCTAGTTGCGATGGCTCCACGACTAAGTCCTAGCTCGAGGACATCTGCCGTGACAATTTCACGACAGTTGGCGCCCACCGTGGGGCTAGCGCACGGTGGATTTGAGTTCTTGAAGGGCAGCTTCGAAGGGCTCAAGGGATACGCTGTGGGCCGGATGACCAAGAGTCGTCGCGGCAAGCTCTACATCGACGATGCAAACTGGGGCCCCGACGCCGGCTCAATTGAGTACGGGTACCGGGTCCCCTTCGGCGGAATTCGCGTTTTCATCGGCAAGATTGGTGAGCCGGATCTCTGCGCCGATCTCATCGAGACGGCTCAGCGTGCACGACCCGCCCGGGCCCGGCCTGCCGTAAGGCATGCTTTCGTGGGATGCGTCCGTGGAGGGATCTCTGATCGATCTGGGTCTGGTGATGAGACGGCCGCCGGCTCTGACGGCGAGTCGTCCACCGATGAGTCTCGTTGTATCAACTTCAAGATGGCCGGCTCATGGGTTATTCCGATGGTGACAGTGTTCCGGACCCGTTTGAGCCGCCAAGTCAGGTTGGGGTCTTTATGACCGGTGCACAGCCTGTTCAGAACCCTGCTGCTGGAGCGGGAAACCCGGTGCCCTCGCCGGCTCAGGTGCTGATGGATCTCACGGACAAGATGACGGCCCTGTTAACCGCCACGGTTGACCCGGCGGATCAAGCTCAGCATGATGCGGAGGTGGCACAGTTAAAATTGGATCTAGTGAAGGCTAAGGAGGATCTGGCAGCGGAAGGGATCAGGATGGCTGCAGAGCGGGCGACTCTCGATGCCCAAACCCAGTTGATTCAAGCGCAGTCCTTCCGGCTCACGATGGATCAAAACGCGTCCAATGAGGTCCTGAGAAGGAGGCATCAAAAGGCCCAATCTCGACTCCCTCCGGTTTACGATCCACGCAACCTCTTCAACACGCCAGGTGCAGGGTCTAGTAACCCGCCAGGGGTCGTAGTGCCCGGGTCGGGGACCCCTATTCAGCCACAAGTAATGGGGCCTCCCCAGATGCCCCCTGCCCCGCCTCAGTACATGCCAATACCACCGGGTCATTATAACAACCCGCTGGAGAATATGGTTGCTGCGGCAGCACGGCTGGCGGCTCTCCCGGTCGACGGCGACTCTCCGATGGCTATTGAAACCCGTCGGGTCAGGGAACTCCTTCAGACAGCACTGGCACAACAAGAGGCGTACTCCTACAGCCGGGACAGGATCCACTCGACCCCTCGTCCAGGCCGGAGCCCGAGTTACAGCCGGCACATGGTCTCAGCGACCGGCTCAAGTAACGTCCGACGCCATGACCCGCCCCCTGGCCATGGCCCGGCTCATAACGGAGCCTTTCACGCAGCAGACCAAGACAGAGCGCGGCAAGAGGCGGAGCAGGTGCCTCAGTTGACGGCCTACCAGACTCCCCCGGCTTATCCGACGACGTCCGTCGATGTGGGTATCCCTACCAGGACTGGGGGTGTCCCTTGCTTAGTACCAGCTATCCGCAATGAACGTTTACCCAAGGACTTCAAAGGCCCTAGGAAGGTGCCGAACTACACGGCTGACTTACAACCCGCAGCCTGGATCGAGAGTTACGAGATGGCCATGGAACTACTGGAGGTCAGTGAGGCGGCAATGGCCAAGTACTTCACCATGATGTTGGATGGGACTGCCCGCACTTGGTTGAAAGGGCTACCACCGAACTCCATCGGGTCTTGGGCTGAGCTGAAAGCCCGGTTCATCCAAAACTTTAAGGATACCTGCAGGCAGTCTATGTCAATTGTGGATTTGACTAACTGTAAGCAGCAGGAGGGTGAATCCACGATGCATTGGGTTCGCCGGGTCAAGGAGATCATACATTCGTCAGATAAGATGGATGCCGGCTCTGCAGTCTTAATGCTGGAACAGAATTGTCGTTTCGTGCCCCTGAAGATGAAACTCGGGCGGCTTAAGCGCGACTGCAGTGATATGGGTACACTAATGGCGGCTCTTGTCAAGTACGCCGATTCTGATGGTACCAAGGATCCCCCTTCAGATGATGAAAGGGCAGGGAAGGGAAAGAAGAATGGCAATGGCAAGGGTCCTCAACATAACCCGGGGAACCAAGGAGGAGGCAAGCGCAAGGCCGATGGCAGCCTAGAGTTTGTAGCCAACGCCAGCTCACAAGGTAATAACCAGTGACGCAAGGGGAGGCCCCCTCCCCGAGGCGGCGGGTCAGGCCCGACGCTGGAGCAACTGTTGAATGAGCCTTGTCCAAGGCATGGCTCTAGAGAGAAGCCAGCGACTCATCTATGGGAGGATTGTGCAATCATGAAGGCCTTTAAGAATTACAACGGCCCGAGCGGCGGCTCAGGCGCCGGCGGCTTTCATGGTCCGGGCGGCGGCTCAAATTCTGGTCCTCCGAACGGTCAAGGGGGCTTTAATCAACAGTCTGGTCAGGGTCATCAACAACAGCAGGGGGGTTACCAGACCAATCCAAAGCAGCTTAGCGGTGGACAATATCATCTGTTTACCACCAGTTTGTGTAAGCGAGATCAGAAGCTTCATAAGAGGGCTGTGAATGCTGTTGAGCCGGCGGTTCCACGCTACTTGCGGTGGTCTGAGCAGCCTATAGTGTGGAGTAGGGAGGATCACCCTCCACGGGTGGATAATCCGGGTCACTTGGCCCTAGGGGTGGCTCCTCAGGTGGGAGGATATAAGTTCACTAAGGTGCTCATGGACGGAGGCAGTAGCATCAACATCCTCTATTATGAGACTTTCCGTCGTATGGGGTTGATTGATAAAAACCTCAGCCAGTCCAACACTATTTTCCACGGTGTGGTACCTGGTAAGTCGGCTTATCCGGTCGGCAAGATTGAATTGGAAGTGGCCTTTGGAGATGAGAACAACTACAGGGTGGAGAAATTGACCTTTGAGGTGGTCAAGATAAGAAGCCCATACCACGCTATATTTGGACGGCCGACTTACGCCAAGTTCATGGCACGGCCGTGTTATGTGTACTTACAACTCAAGATGCCGGGTCACAATGGGACCATTACGGTTCACGGCAGCCGGAAAGTGGCTCTGGAGTGTGAGGAAGGCGATGCGGCTTATGCAGAATCTGTTTGTGCAACAGAGGAGTTGAAGTTTTACAAAGATAATGTTGACCCAACAGATATGACCTCTCTGAAAAAGCCAACTACGGAGAATGAGCCGGCGATGAAATTTAAGTCGGCTGATGAGACTAAGCTTGTTGATTTTGTTCCAGGAGATTCATCTCAACAGTTTAGTATCAGTGCCAATCTGGATCCGAAATAGGAAAGCGCGCTCATCGAGTTCATCCGTGAGAATAGGGACATCTTCGCATGGAAACCTTCAGACATGCCAGGTGTACCTAGAGAACTCGCTGAGCACACTCTCAATGTTGATCCGAAATTTAAGCTGGTCAGGCAGTTCCTTTGGCGGTTTAATGAAGAGAGGCGGAAAGCTATTGGTGAAGAGGTGGCCCGGCTCTTGGCGGCCGGGTTTATTGTTGAAGTCTTTCACCCGGAATGGTTAGCTAACCCGGTGCTCATACTCAAGAAGAACGGCACTTGGCGGATGTGTGTGGACTACACGGACTTAAACAAGGCATGTCCGGCTGATCCTTTTGCCCTTCCCCGTATTGATCAAATTATTGATGCTATGGCGGGTTGTGCACGCTTAAGTTTCTTAGACGCTTATTCTGGATATCATCAGATTAAAATGGCAGTTAAGGACCAGGAGAAGACGACGTTCATCACTCCCTTTGGAGCCTTCTGCTATGTGTCTATGCCTTTTGGACTCAAGTGTGCACAGGCGACTTATCAGCGTTGTGTACAGAACTGTCTTCATAACCAGATTGGGCGCAATGTTCATGCTTATGTGGACGATATTGTGGTTAAATCCATAAAGGAGGAAACCCTGATAGATGATTTAAGGGAGACCTTTGATAACCTCCGGATCTACAAGATGATGCTTAACCCGGCCAAGTGTGTTTTTGGTGTTCCTGCAGGCAAACTCTTGGGTTTTTTGGTTTCTGACAGAGGCATTGAAGCTAACCCGGAGAAGATCAAGGCCATCACCTCCCTGGCTAAACTGGCATGTATAAATGACGTTCAGCGCTTGGCGGGTCGCATCGCTGCTTTAAGCCGGTTCATAAGCCGTTTGGGAGAGAAGGCCATGCCATTATATCAGTTGATGAAGAAAACTGATAACTTTGTCTGGAATGATGCAGCTAATACTGCCTTCGAGGAGTTGAAGAAGCAACTAGCAGAGCCTCCATTCCTTGCTGCTCCGATTGATAAGGAGCCCTTATTAATATATGTGGCGGCGAACACACGGGCTGTCAGTGTGGCTATGGTGGTGGAGCGCAAGGAAGAGGGTGAGGAGTATCCGGTTCAGCGGCCGGTTTATTATGTCAGCGAAGTGCTCATCGAGTCCAAACAGCGGTACCCGCATTGGCAGAAGCTTGTTTACGGTGTGTTCATGGCGAGCCGGAAACTTAAGCATTATTTCCAGGGTCATCCCATCACTGTGGTCAGTTCTGCCCCTCTTGGTGACATCATTCAAAACAGAGAGGCCACACGGAGAGTGGCTAAGTGGGCTATAGAGCTAGGACCTCACGGTCTCAAACATGTGCCACGCACTGCTGTTAAATCTCAGGCCTTGGTGGATTTCATCAATGATTGGACAGAGTCACAAGTGCCCGAGCAAAAGCCGGATAACACATATTGGACTATTCACTTCGATGGGTCCAGGCAGTTGGAGGGCTCGGGGGCTGGAGTTGTATTGGCTTCCCCTAAAGGTGACAAGTTCCATTATGTGTTACGGTTGATGTTTCCTTGCACTAACAATGCGGCTGAGTACGAGGCCTTGCTCCACGGTCTTCGGATGGCTAAGGAGATGAGCTTGAGCCGGGTAAGGTGTTTCGGTGACTCAGACTTGGTGGCTCAACAAGTATCAGGCAAGTGGGACTCTAAGGACCCTCTCATGGCGGCTTATCGCCGCGAAGTTGATGCCATTGCTGGGCATTTTCAGGGTTACCAAGTAGAGCACATTGATCGCAGGAAGAACGAGGCGGCTGATGCGTTAAGCCGGCTAGGCTCTCAGCGAAAGCCGGTGCCACCTAATACTTTCCTGGATGTCCTGTATAATCCTTCTGTTAAGCTGCCTACGAGGAAGACTTGGCTGTCCCTGACCCGGAGGCACGACTGGTGGCGGCTCTCCACATCATACCGGACTGGACAATGCCCTATTTGGCTTACATGACCCGGGGTGAGTTGCCTGAGGATGAAACTTTGGCCAGACAAATAACCCGGCGGGCTAAGTCAATGATTGTTATCGATGGTGAGTTGCATCATCGCAGTGTTACAGGGGCGTTTCAGCATTGTGTCTCCCCTGAGGAAGGTCAAGAGATCTTGCATGAGATTCATGAAGGGGATTGTGGCCATCACGCCGGTTCAAAGTCTCTTGTAGCCAAGGCTTTTCGCCATGGTTTTTATTGGCTGACGGCTCATGCTGATGCGGAGGACTTGGTCAGTAAATGTGATGGTTGCCAGAGGTTCTCACGACGGGCTCATGTGCCGGCTCAGGAGTTGAGGATGATCCCAATCACTTGGCCCTTTGTGGTCTGGGGGCTTGATATGGTTGGGCCTTTTAAAAGGTCCAAGGATAAGAAGACCCACCTCTTGGTGGCAGTTGACAAATTTACAAAGTGGGTGGAAGCTGAGCCAGTTAGCAAGTGCGATGCAGCCACGGCGGTTCAATTTATGAAAAAGGTGATTTTCTGCTTTGGCTTTCCGCACAACATCATAACTGACAATGGCACCAATCTATCCAAAGGCGTCATGGAAGAGTTTTGTCAATGAGAGCATATTCGACTTGATGTCTCCTCAGTTGCTCATCCTCAATCCAATGGTCAAGCTGAGAGAGCTAATCAGGAGATTCTGAAGGGCATCAAGCCCCGGCTTTTGGTCCCTTTGCAACGGACGCCGGGTTGTTGGGTGGAGGAGTTGCCCTCCGTGTTATGGAGCATCAACACTACTCCTAACAGGTCTACAGGCTTCACGCCTTTCTTCATGGTTTATGGGGCAGAGGCCGTCCTCCCCAGTGACATCCGTCATGACTCACCTCGAGTGGCGGCTTATGTCGAGGCGGACAATGAACAGGCGCGCCAAGATGCTCTTGACTTGTTGTACGAACAGCGTGATGTGGCCGCAGCTCGCTCCGCGATTTACCAACAAGACCTGCGCCGTTATCATAGTCGCCGGGTTAAAACTCGGGTCTTCCAGGAAGGCGATCTCGTGCTCCGGCTCATCCAGGATCAAACAGATGCGCACAAGCTCTCCCCGCCTTGGGAAGGACCCTTTGTGGTCAGCAAGAACTTGCACAACGGGTCATATTACCTCATTGACATTCGGGAGCATAAAGATTCACGTAAGTCGGAGGAAGAGACCCGTCAGCCGTGGAACATAGCTCAGCTTGGGCCTTACTACACTTGAGCCACCAGCTCTCGTGATGTACATATTTCTCTCAGCCATGTATATATTATGATAAGCAATAAAGCAGGACCTCTGTCCCTTTTTCTCCTCCAAATATGCATGTGTTGTTTTCATTGCAAGATTACATGATGACTTGAAGGAGGATCCGGCTTATGATCGTATTCGAATCTAGCCGTAAGCAATAAGGTCACTTGGGGGCTTCCTGTTCAAACATGGGTCGTATTCGAACCAAAGAGAACATAGCTGTCGATACCCATTTGATTGGCAAAGTGCCGAGCTCATTGGGGAGTTTTCCTTGATCATATTTGAATCATGGTTTCACCCCTCTGGGAACCGACGTGGATCGTATTCGAATCAGCGTCGTTAAACAATTCTTAAAATCACTTGGGGGCTTCCTGTTCAAACATGGGTCGTATTCGAACCAAAGAGAACATAGCTATCGATACCCTCTTGATTGGCATCGCCACACCCACTGGGGGCTATATGATCGTATTCGAATCTTAGCATAACCCCTTTGGGCCGGGTCTCTGGTCATATTCGAACTGGAAGCCCCTAAGTTCTTCTGTTTCATTGTAGGGCTCTTCTGATCATTTCAAAGTGTGTACGGCCGGGTCTCACTTGGCCGGTTTAAACTTTGATTTCCAGTGATAGTTGGACACAATGGGTGTTATTAAGACAGGTAAACCGGAATTGAGGTGCCAACCTTATTACCCGGGTTATCTAAACCAGAAGTATGCTTGCAGGCCGCTAAGTATGATATTACGGCTGCATTAAGGATATAATTGGAGATCAGTCCTTTTTGAGTCATATTCCGGGTTATATATCTAAAACTTATGATTCTCAGGGCGGTAAGCCGCCTCGAGACTTGTGATTTGCCCTTCTATGCAGGATAGTTAAAGGCAGCTATTTTGAGATTAAGGAAAACAAAGGATTGATTATGACCCGGAGAAACATAAAGGAGACAACTTCATCAGACTTTAACATTCAAGGCGTGCACGATGGCACGGCAATGATAAAAGTATTGGTTCTACTCTATTACAAAGACTCATTGAGTCCAAAAGGGTGAGGCATTGATTGATAAGCCGCCAGCTGAGTTACAACGCTTGCTGAGTTGAAGTCTCCGGCTCATTCCTCTCTTCTCCTCCGGTTGATCCCAAGACCCGGAAAGTTGATGACTTCCAATCGATGCCGCCGAGAGCTTCGAATTGGGCTTCCTCGTCAATTAACCCGGCCGGGTCAATCTCCGGGGCGAAAGTGTGCTGACGAGCCGGCGGGATCAAGTTGAGGGCTTCATAGCGCGGAGTAGGGATCCTCTGATTTTCTGCGTCGTAGCCCGGCTGATACTTGGTCAGATCGGTATCGTTGCCAATAAGAGTGGCCACCGGGCGTACGGCCTTCACGCAAGCTGCGAAGTCCTTCTGATCAAAGGCGGTGCCGTCTTCCTTCAGGCTTGGGTAGCCGAGGGCGATGTCCGCCGGGTCTAACTCTAGCAAGAACGCCTTGGCCCGGCTCAGCGCAGCGATCGCTCCGGCTCTTGCAGAGGCCCGTCGCAGCTCTTGGATCCGTTGAGGCAGAACGGCGAGCCGGCGAAGGACTTCCGCCAGGTGAGCCGGCACCTCGTTGGAGAGGGCCACCACAGCCAAGGCACGTTGTGACCCGGTGTAGAGTTGCTCCACCAGGGTGTATACGGCCTTCAGCTTGGTCACCACACTCAGATTCAGGTTGGCACTTCTGGGACCTGTTTAACTGAGTCAGATAAGTCGCCGACAAGGATGAAATTATGAGATATAAACATTCTAAACTTGATGAAAGCCGGTGAGACGACTTACCGAAGATTGCGGCCACCATCTGGGACACTTGGCGCTTTAGGCCGGAGAGCTCGGCGGTCTTCTCGGAGAGAGCCTTCTCCGCCTGTTCAGCCCGGTTCACCAATGCGGCCTTTTCTTCGGCCCACGCCTTCCGCTCAGCGTCGAACTCCGTCTTCAGCTTCTCTTGCGCGGCGATGCTGGACACAAACTTGGCGTTTGCCTTCCGGGTCTCCATCTCTTGCATCTTCAGCCGGTTCTTGAGATCAGCAAGGTCAGCCTCAAGCTTCTTGCCAGCAGCCTGTATAAATTTCCGGGTTATGGCATGAACAATTACTCTACAAATTTAAAGTCCCAAGCGTTTTCCAAGCAAAGACACTTGGCACTTGGGGGCTAATGCATATTGAACGTTTCTATCTACACATTGCCGGTTCAAATGGAGTAACCCGGAACCTAAGTCTACAACATACTCAATCATAAGTCGTCGACTTGGGGGCTAGCATGGTACAGGTAACTAAGCAGTAAGTAAGAGGACAGAAGAATATTACCTCAGATTTCTGCTGGATCTGGGTCACCATAGCAATCTCTGCGTCCCGGATCTTGTGCACTTGGCTGACGAAGCCGGAGACGATCTCTCCAATGTTCAAGTTGGAGTAGTCGGTGAGGTCCAGGTTAATCCGGCGCGACTCTAGCAGATCCCCTTTGGCGGAGCACTTGGCCAGCACGGTAGGTCTCCCCGGCTCAACGAACTCCGTCCGGGTGATTACCACGTCCGGGTCATCAGCTGGGGGAGCCGAGCTGGAGGCCTCCGGGTTAAACAACAGCTTCTGTAGTTGTCTTGGTGGTTTGGGCTGCGGCCTCAGGTGCAGAGGCAGCTGGCGGCTCTTGAGCGGCTGCCTCTGGCTCAGGCAAGTCCGGCTCATCGACCGGCTTGGACTTCTTCGCCCTCTTGGTGATCTTGGCCTGGGCACTGAAAGGACAAAATGATTAAGCATAATAGGTAAGTGAAGACAAAAGTATAACATGGGATGGTTATCGTTACCCGGGCACGGTCTTGAAAGCCGGCAGGCTTGACTGCATAGAGTCGCCGGAAGAGGGGGAAGTTTCCTGATAATTTGAGTCAGAAGAGTTGAGCGGTTGACGTATAACACCTGCCAAAGGATGAAAAGGGTACAATTTTGAGATCACCTCGGTCCGGCGTTTCCTCAATGCGTCAGGTAACCCAGAGGAGAGGTCGGTGCTTTTGTCAGTCCGGGTGTGCCGCCGGCTTTCATGAACCTGTCGCTTCAAAATAAATTGAGGGTCTTGATAAGCTAAAGGATGTGAAAAGCTTACTTTCCGGGTTACCCTTCGGACTTTCAGCTTTGGCAAGGGCTCCGAGTCGGAGGAAAGTGACATTACCTCTTCAACCACCGGGTTACTTGCGCCGGTGTCATCCTATCAATGAACAAGTATTGATAAGGCGGACAGCAACAAACAACAAATACAGCAAGGACTTAAAGGCTCAGGGGTTACCTCTGACTCGGAGCTGTCGCTTAATTGCATCAGCTCTGAAGCAGTAGGCCTGCTTCCTTTCTTGCGAGGGGCGGCTTTCTTCGCCTTTCTGGCCTTCTTGGCCGCCTCATGGTCATATTTGACCCGCTAGAACTTATCATCAGCCTGAAAAATGCAATGAGGTTTTCTTAAAACGATTCAGATGAAAGTTATGTACAGATAAGATGTTCAGATCAGCGGTTTACCGCTGGGGCTGGGTTGGTCTTGCAGAAGGGGGCTAGCCCGGTCCTTCCACAGTCTGACAGGCTCTCGTTCAAAAGAGCCTTGGTCATATCTTCTGCAACGTCTTCAGGAAGATCGTTGCGGCTGTGTCTCTGAGGGTCATCCTTTCGGCCCGTGTACTCACACATTAAGCCGGGGCGGCGGCTCAATGGGATCACCCGCCATGAGATCCAGACCCGGACCAGATCGATTCCATTCAGACCATTGCCCAGGAGAGCCTTGATCTTGTTGATAGTGGGGAGCAGAGGTTGGCGCTCCGCTTGAGTCAGCTTGTCTGACAGTGGGTGAGTCGGCTCCAGACGCGAGGGGCGAAAGCCGGGCAACGGACTCTCATCAGCCGGCGACGTGTCTTGGCAGTAAAACCACGTCAGATTCCAGTCCTTGGGGTGGCTGGGCGGCTCTGCGTAAGGGAAAAGGCAGTCCCTCCGCCGCTGGATGGAGATGCCGCCTAGCTCCAGACTTGGCCCGTTGGCACACTCATTCTGACGGTTTAAATAGAAAAGCTCTCTGAAGAGCAGCAGACTGGGTTCTTCCCCAAGGTAAACCTCGCAGAACACTTGGAAATTGCAGATATTGGACACTGAGTTGGGTCCTATGTCCTGAGGCCGCAGATCGAAGAAATTCAGAACGTCTCTGAAAAACTTTGAGCCGGGCGGTGCGAAGCCCCGGCTCATATGATCCGCAAAAATCACTACCTCCCCGTCCTTTGGCTGTGGTCTCTCTTCTGACGAGTCAGGGGCACGGTAGGACATGACGCCTTCTTGGGCAGATATCCAGACTTGACAAAATCTGCTAGGGTCTCATTGGTGACGTTGGACCTCATCCAGTTGCAAGTGATGGAGGCTTTAGGAGCTTTGGGAGGCATGGTGACTGTTGGAAGCCTATGATACAGGGAAAAATGCCCGGTTTAATAATGAGCCGGAGGAGACTTACAAGTTAAGGTTTAATATGGTGGCTTATGGAGGGGACTAATGATATATGTCTAAGTGCATCAGGTTATCTAAGCCGCTGGTGTGCCTGAGGGTAACTCAAATTTTCTACGGCCTTATCACAGATGAGCCGGAAATGTAAACCGCCGTGATTCAATGATTGCAGTTTTTTACTAAGTGTGGTAAAACAGGTTTCACGCATTGCAGTAAATATTTTGGATCAAAATGGTCGGGCAAAAGAAAAGTTTCTAGACCTAGAAACAGATGCGAGGAAGTTCTTGAGATCGAACAAGGCTCTTATGCAGTAAAAAGAGGGCTATTTGCATGTGAAATGGGTCTTAAACATCTACCGCAGTGATTCTATACAGAGCTAAGATCAAAAAAGGGCAGTAAAAACCAAATCTACCAAGGGTCGCAACGAGTTACGAAGAACAGAGGATGAACTACGGAACCCTAATGTGGATCTGCCCAATGGAGTATCGAGGACTTACTGGTGCTGAAGAGATGCGGAGATGGCCGCCGTTTGTCTGGACCGAGTCAGGGTGATGCAGCGGCCAAGGTTGATGAAGACCGGGGGCGCGGCGGCGGCGGCGGAGTTCGAGCTCGAGCAGAGGAACAGTGGCGCGAGGAGGAAGAAGCGTGGCTGAAGGCCCGTCGGGCCGACCTATTTATAAGGGCGAGCTCATAAGTGGGCGCGAGAATCAAGGAGACTGCGGCATGGTTATCTCCCCACGAAACGCCTCGATTTTCGGGATGACAATAAAGGTAAAGATCCGTTGCGGATCTGGCGGAGTAAAAAACGGGCTTAATGGAAGATGACGTCACAGCGGATTACCCAGAGTCTAGAGGATGACGTCACGCCGGGTTATGGCTCTCACACAATGATAAGCCGGAAGTTTTCTGTCGAAAGAATTGAAGATTGACATGAGCCGGCTCAAATCAATCTGGGGCCTAATGTTGAGGATATATACCTTAGAGTCACCCGCCAGGAGGGGCCGGGTTACTCATATGGTCGTTGCCGAAAGCCCGGAGCCAAGCTTGAAGACGATGGGCCAGAGATGGGCTTAAGACCCGGATATGGCTTAAGGCCCGTAGTTACAATCATTATTATGGTAGAACTTGTAGTGCAAGGCAAGAATAGTTGAGAGTCCGAGCCGGACACTCTTATGAGTCGGCCGGGACTCTGTGTGCTGCTGGGCGTCAGCCTCCCTATATAAAGGGACGACCCGGCAGCGGTTTAGGGATAAGAAAGATCTCGTCGAGAGCCAGGCAAAGCAGTTAAGCTCCCTGGTCATCGAAACCCTAATCAATACCACCTCAAACTGGACGTAGGCTTTTACCTTCACCGTAAGGGGCCGAACCAGTATAACCATCGTGTTCCTTGTCGCACTTAACCCCTTCAAGCTTCCTAGTTGCGATGGCTCCACGACTAAGTCCTAGCTCGAGGACATCTGCCGTGACAATTCCACGACAACGCCCGAAGCGCCGCTGTCGCTCGATCCGGCAAGGATTTGGGTTCGCCCGGCATACGAGCTGGGTGGAAGGAAGAGGGGAAGGAGGCCTGGATGGCGCGTACAGAAAGGTACGGCGCCCTCGGGCGTCGCTGCCGTCGTGGCCAGCACTGCTGGCCTCGGATTTCTCTGGAGCCACCTCCCACCTCCAGCCGCCAAACAGGTACAACTCCGGTGACAAAGGCCGCCCAAAGCAGGACCATCGGAGGCAGCCCTGGTTGAAGTAGACGGAGGCCTTCAGATCTGGATCGGGCGCCGCTGAGACGCCCGCACCACAGCCGCCACCTGCCGCCGCCTCGCCGCCACCGGCGGCCGAGGAATTAACTCAAGCAAGGATCCACGGATCGGTCAACGCATTAAGCAAGATGACATGATGTAGAGGAATTAACTCAAGCAATATGATAAAAACCCCATCTTTTTATCCTGGATGGCAACAATACAATACATGCCTTGCTGCCCCTGCTGTCACTAGGAAAGGACACCGCAAGATTGAACCCAAAGCTAAGCACTTCTCCCATTGCAAGAAAAACCAATCTAGTTGGCCAAACCAAATCAATAGTTCGAAGAGACTTGCAAAGATATCAAATCATGCATATAAGAATTTAGAAAAGATTCAAATAATATTCATAGATAAGCTGATCATAAATCCACAATTCATCGGATCTCGGCAAACACACCGCAAAAGAGTATTACATCGAATAGATCTCTAAGAACATCGAGGAGAACTTTGTATTGAGAATCAAACAGAGAGAAGAAGCCATCTAGCTACTAGCTATGGACCCGTAGGTCTGAAGTAAACTACTCACGCTTCATCAGAGAGGCAATGGTGTTGACGTAGAAGCCCTCGGTGATCGAATCCCCCTCCGGCAGGATGCCGGAAAAGGCCCCAAGATGGTATCTCACGGGTACAGAAGGTTGCGGCGGTGGAAAAGTGGTTTCGTGGCTCTCCTGGACGTTTTTGGGGTCTAAGAGTATATATAGGAGGAAGATCTAGGTCAGGGGGTCTACGAGGGGCCCACAAGGTCGGGGAGCTCGCCCTACCCCCTGGGCGCGCCCTCCACCCTTGTGGCCTCCTCATGGCTCTTCTGACATGCACTCCAAGTCTCCTAGGTGTCTTCTGGCCTAAGAAAAAACATCGTGAAAGTTTTATTTCGTTTGGACTTCGTTTGGTATTCCTTTTCCGCTAAACTCTAAAATAGAGAAAAAACAAAAATTGGCATTGGGCTCTAGGTTAATTGGTTAGTCCCAAAAATCATATAAAATAGCATATTAATGCATATAAAACATCCAAAACAGATAATATAATAGCATGGAACAATCAAAAATTATAGATACGTTGGAGACGTATCAAGCATCCCCAAGCTTAATTTTTGCTCGTCCTCAGGTAGGTAAATGATAAAAACAGAATTTTTGATGTGGAATGCTACCTAACATATTTATCCATGTAATTCTCTTTATTGTGGCATGAATGTTCAGATCCGTAAGATTCAAAACAAAAGTGGGTGTGATCCAACTCGCTTGCTCACGAAGACCTAGGGCAATTTGAGGAAGCCCATCATTGGAATATACAAGTCAAGTTCTATAATGAAAAATTCCCACTAGTATATGAAAGTGATATCATAGGAGACTCTCTATCATGAATATCATGGTGCTACTTTGAAGCACAAGTGTGGAAAAAAGGATAGT
Organism: Triticum aestivum; assembly: GCF_018294505.1. Lineage (NCBI taxonomy): Eukaryota > Viridiplantae > Streptophyta > Magnoliopsida > Poales > Poaceae > Triticum > Triticum aestivum. The sequence continues at coordinate 300,917,285 of NC_057808.1, read as the reverse complement.
AACATTGTCCCTTCTCTCTTTTTCTCTCATTTTTTATTTGGGCCTTCTCTTTTTTTTGGCCTCTTTTTTTCGTCCGGAGTCCCATCCCGACTTGTGGGGGAATCATAGTATGCATCATCCTTTCCTCACATGGGACAATGCTCTAATAATGAAGATCATCACACTTTTATTTACTTACAACTCAAGAATTACAACTCGATACTTAGAACAAAATATCACTCTATGTAAATGCCTTCGGCGGTGTACCGGGATATGCAATGACTCAAGAGCGACATGTATGAAAGATTTATGAACGGTGGCTTTTCCACAAATATGATGTCAACTACATGATCATGCATAGCAATATGACAATGATGAAGCGTGTCAAAACAGAACGGTGGAAAGTTGCATGGCAATATATCTCGGAATGGCTATGGAAATGCCATAATAGGTAGGTATGGTGGCTGTTTTGAGGAAGGTGTATGGTGGGTTTATGGTACCGGCGTAAGTTGCACGGTACAAGAGAGGCTAGCAATGGCGGAAAGGTAAGAGTGCGTATAATCCATGGATTCAACATTAGTCATAAAGAACTCACATACTTATTGCAAAAATCTATTAGTCATCGAAACAAAGTACTACGTGCATGCTCCTAGGGAGGTAGATTGGTAGAAAAAGACCATCGCTCGTCCCCGACCACCACTCATAAGGAAGACAATCAAAAAATAAATCATGCTCCGACTTCATCACATAATGGTTCACCATACGTGCATGCTACGGGACTCACAAACTTTAACACAAGTATTTCTCAAATTCACAACTACTCACTAGCATGACTCTAATATCACCATCTTCATATCTCAAAACAATCATAAGGAATCAAACTTCTCATAGTATTCAATGCACTTTATATGAAAGTTTTTATTATATCCGTGTTGGATGCCCATCATATTAGGACTAATTTTATAACCAAAGCAAATTACCATGTTGTTCTAAAGACTCTCAAAATAATATAAGTGAAGGATGAGATTTCATCAATTTCTATAAAATAAAACCACCGCCGTGCTCTAAAAAAATATAAGTGAAGCACATAGAGCAAAATTGCCTAGCTCGAAAGATATAAGTGAAGCACATAGAGCATTCTAACAAATCACGATTCATGCGTGTCTCTCTCAAAAAGTGTGTACAGCAAGGATGATTGTGGCAAACTAAAAAGCAAAGACTCAAATCATACAAGATGCTCCAAGCAAAACACATGTCATGTGGTGAATAAAAATATAGCCTCAAGTAAAGTTACCGATAGACTAAGACGAAAGAGGGGATGCCTTCCCGGGGCATCCCCAAGCTTAGGCTCTTTGGACTCCTTGAATATTACCTTGGGGTGCCTTGGGCATCCCCAAGCTTAGGCTCTTGCCACTCCTTATTCCATAGTCCATCAAATCCCTACCCAAAACTTGGAAACTTCACAACACAAAACTCCAACAGAAAATATCGTAAGCTCCGTTAGTATAAGAAATAAATCACCACTTTTGGTACTGTTGTGAACTCATTATTTATTTATATTGGTGTAATATCTAATGTATTCCAACTTTTCCATGGTTCATACCTCCGATACTAGCCATAGATGCATCAAAATAAGCAAACAACACGCAAAAAACAGAATCTGTCAAAAAAAGAACAGTCTGTAGCAATCTGGATATTTCGAATACTTTTGCAACTCCCAAAATCCTGAGAAATTAGGAAGTCCTAAGCAATTTGTTTACTAATATTCTGCAAAAATAATCAGATAAAAAGCACGTTCCTGTGATTTATGAAAATTATTTTCGTTCGTGCAAAAGTTTCTGTTTTTCAGCAAGATCAAATCAACTATCACCGTAGGCTATCCCAAAGGTCTTAATTGGCACAAACACTAATTCAAACACAAGACCACATCTAACAAGAGGCTAGATGAATTATTTAATGCAAAATAGCAAGGAAAAATATTGGGTTGTCTCCCAACAAGCGCTTTTCTTTAAAGCCATTAAGCTAGGCATTGATAATTTTAATGATGCTCACATGAGAGATAGAATTGAAACACGAAGAGAGCATCATAAAACACGTGACAAACACATGTAAGTCTAACATACTTCCTATGCATAGGAATCTTATAGGCAAACAAATTATCAAGACAAGCAAAAACCACCATATGCAAGGAAGAAGAAAGAAACAATAGCAATCTCAACATAACGAGAGGTAATTTTGTAACATGAAGATTTCTACAACCATATTTTACTCATAATAATTACATGTGGGATCGTATTCAAATTCAACAATATAACTATCACATAAAATATTCTCTTTATGAACCACATGCATGCAAAGTTGGCACTCTTCCAAAATAGTGGGATTATCATAAAATAAAGTCATGACCTCTCCGAACCCACTTTCAATATTATTGCAAACATTATTATCAATCTCATATTCATCATGGGGCTTAAATAAATTTTCAAGATCATAAGAAGAATCATCCCAATCATGATCATTGCAACAAGTAGTGGACATAGCAAAACTAGCATCCCCAAGCTTAGGGTTTTGCATATTATTAGCACAATTGACATTAATAGAATTTATAATAACATCATTGCAATCGTGCTTTTTATTCAAAGATATATCGTGAATCACTTCATAAAGTACTTCATCCCAATTTTTAGATTCACGAATTTCAAGCAAAACTTCATAAAGATAATCTAGTGCTCAAAACTCACTAGCAATTGGTTCCTCATAATTGGATCTCTTAAAAAGATTGGAAAGCCGATGAGGATCCATAAATCTTTTAGCAAGCAAAGATGCAAGCAAAAGGAAGGCACATGGTAACACAAGCAAACAAAAGATCGAATGAAAGAAGGGCGAGAAAAGGAAAATCTTTTCGAAAATTGTTTTAGAAGTGGGGCAGAGGAAAACAAGAGGCGAATGGCGAATAATGTAATGCGAGGGATGAGAGTTTATGATGGGTACTTAGTATGTCTTGACTTGGCGTAGATCTCCCCGGCAACAGCGCCAGAAATCCTTCTTTCTACCTCTTGAGCTTGCGTTGGTTTTTCCCTTGAAGAGGAAAGGGTGATGCAGCAAAGTAGCGTAAGTATTTCCCTCATTTTTGAGAACCAAGGTATCAATCCAGTAGGAGACAACGCAACAAGCCACCGAATACCTGCACAAAGAAACACCAACTTGCAACCAACGCGACAAAGGGGTTGTCAATCCCTTCACGGTTATTCGCAAAGTGAGATCTGATAGAGATGGATAAATGGTAAAGTAATATTTTTGGTTTATGGAACGGAAAGTAAAGATTGCAAAATAAGGGAACGGCGACAGAAATTGGCAAGTTGACGGGAAACTAATATGTTGTAAAATAGACTCGGGGGCCATAGGTTTCACTAGAGGCTTCTCTCAAGATAGAAATTATTACGGTGGGTGAACAAATTACTGCCGAGCAATTTATATAAAAGCGCAAAGTTATGACAATATCTAAGGCAATGATCATGAATATAGGCATCACGTCCGTGTCAAGTAGACCGAAATGATTCTGCATCTACTATTACTCCACACATCGACCACAATCCAGCATGCATCTAGAGTATTAAGTTCATAAATAATGGAGTAACACATTAAGCAAGATTACATGATGTAGAGGAATTAACTCATGCAATATGATGAAAACCCCATCTTTTTATCCTCGATGGGAACAATACAATACATGCCTTGCTGCCCCTGCTGTCACTAGGAAAGGACACCGCAAGATTGAACCCAAAGCTAAGCACTTCTCCCATTGCAAGAAAAACCAATCTAGTTGGCCAAACCAAATTGATAGTTCGAAGAGACTTGCAAAGATATCAAATCATGCATATAAGAATTCAGAAAAGATTCAAATAATATTCATAGATAAGCTGATCATAAATCCACAATTCATCGGATCTCGGCAAACACACCGCAAAAGAGTATTACATCGAATAGATCTCTAAGAACATCGAGGAGAACTTTGTATTGCGAATCAAAGAGAGAGAAGAAGCCATCTAGATACTAGCTATGGACCAGTAGGTCTGAAGTAAACTACTCACGCTTCATCGGAGAGGCAATGGTGTTGATGTAGAAGCCCTCCGTGATTGAATCCCCCCCCCGGCAGGATGCCGGAAAAGGCCCCAAGATGGGATCTCACGGGTACAGAAGGTTGCGGCGGTGGAAAAGTGGTTATGTGGCTCCGCTGGATGCGTTTGGAGTATAAGAGTATATATAGGAGGAAGATCTAGGTCAGGGGGTCCACGAGGGGCACGCCCTACCCCCCTGGGCGCGCCCTCCACCCTTGTGGCCGCCTCATGGCTCTTCTGACTTGCACGCCAAGTCTCCTGGGTGTCTTTTGGTGTAAGAAAAATCATCACGAAATTTTTATTCCGTTTGATATTCCTTTTCTGCGAAACTCTAAAACAGAGAAAAAACAGAAACTGGCACTGGGCTCTAGGTTAATAGGTTAGTCCCAAAAATCATATAAATAGCATGTTAATGCATATAAAACATCCAAAACAGATAATATAATAGCATGGAACAATAAAAAATTATAGATACGTTGGAGACATATCAAGCATCCCCAAGCTTAATTTCTGCTCGTCCTCGAGTAGGTAAATGGTAAAAATAGATTTTTTGATGTGGAATGCTACCTAACATATTTATCCATGTAATTCTCTTTATTGTGACGTGAATGTTCAGATCTGTAAGATTCAAAACAAAAGTTTAATATTGACATAAAAACAATAATACTTTAAGCATACTAACAAAATAATTATGTCTTCTCAAAATAACATGGCGAAAGAAAGCTTATCCCTACAAAATCATATAGTCTGGCTATGCTCCATCTTCATCACACAAAATATTTAAATCATGCACAACCCTGATGACAAGCCAAGCAATTGTTTCATACTTTTGACGTTCTCAAACTTTTTCAACTTTCACGCAATACATGAGCGTGAGCCATGGACATAGCACTATAGGTGGAATAGACGGTGGTTGTGGAGAATACAAAAAGAAGGAGATAGTCTCACATCAACTAGGCGTATCATCGGGCTATGTAGATGCCCATTAATAGATATCAATGTGAGTGAGTAGGGATTGCCATGAAACGGATGCACTAGAGCTATAAGTTTATGAAAGCTCAAAAAGAAACTAAGTGGGTGTGCATCCAACTCGCTTGCTCACGAAGACCTAGGGCAATTTGAGGAAGCCCATCATTGGAATATACAAGCCAAGTTCTACAATGAAAAAATCCCATTAGTATATGAAAGTGATATCATAGGAGACTCTCTATCATGAATATAATGGTGCTACTTTGAAGCACAAGTGTGAAAAAAAGGATAGTAACATTGTCCCTTCTCTCTTTTTCTCTCATTTTTTATTTGGGCCTTCTCTCTTTTTTTGGCCTCTTTTTTTTCGTCCGAAGTCTCATCCTGACTTATGGGGGAATCATAGTCTCCATCATCCTTTCCTCACATGGGACAATGCTCTAATAATGAAGGTCATCACACTTTTATTTACTTACAACTCAAGAATTACAACTCGATACTTAGAACAAAATATGACTCTATGTAAATGCCTCCGGCGGTGTACCGGGATGTGCAATGACTCAAGAGCGACATGTATGAAAGAATTATGAACGGTGGCTTTGCCACAAATACGATGTCAACTACATGATCATGCATAGCAATATGACAATGATGAAGCATGTCATAATAAACGAGGCGGTGGAAAGTTGCATGGCAATATATCTCGGAATGGCTATGGAAATGCCATAATAGGTAGGTATGGTGGATGTTTTGAGGAAGGTGTATGATGAGTTTATATGGTACCGGCGAAAGTTGCGCGGTACAAGAGAGGCTAGCAATGGCGGAAAGGTGAGAGTGCGTATAATCCATGGACTCAACATTAGTCATAAAGAACTCACATACTTATTGCAAAAAACTATTAGTCATCGAAACAAAGTACTAGGCGCATGCTCCTAGTGTCACATCCTATCTAGTTCATGCATTAGAGTGTTGCATCATGTTTACTTTTCCAGAAACTTGAAATGGGGATGACAGAAACCCCAGCCCCCCTGAAAACAACTAGGGATTACTAAAATCATTTTCAATGAACCTGAAATGCCCTTCTAAAAAGTCCACCCTTTTTGTCTTGGGTTAGAACCTCTGGCAAAATGGGTTCACAATTTTCTAGGTCATCTTAAGATCATTGAATTAAATCATATGTAACTTGCATTTGGGCATTTAAATGCTAGTAAATATTTTAAATGTCCAAATAATCCCAAACGGAAATGTTCGATGTTGGATATGTTCCATACAGTGAGCATGTGCAGTTTGGTGATTTTTGGAAATGCCTAGGTATTTTTAGAAAAGTCACAAACCTGCAGAAAAATAGAAAACAGAAAATAAAAGAAAAACAAACCTACCTGGCCGCAACCCACCACCCAGCCCACCTGGCGGCCCAGCACTGTGCTGGCCCGTGCCAGCCAGCTGCTTCTTCCCCGCCAGGCAAGCAGGGAGGTGACGCCGGCGTGCGCGAGCTTGCCACGGCGCCACCTGCTTGCCGCTTCGCCTCTAGACGCGCTGGACGACCTCCACGTCGTCGCCCCGACCTCGTGGACACCTCCATTCTCCCCCAACGCCTCTCCCTCGCCTCTCCTCACCATGGCCGACGCTGCCGCACCCGCGCCACCGTAGTTCTCGCAGCCACCGTCGTCCTCACACGCCCCATCATGTCCCTGAGCTTCGCCGCTGTCCGCTACGCCGAGCTAGCCGATCCCCGAGCGCTCACACGCTCTGCACCGCCTCCTTCGACCTCGTCTTCACCAAACACCGCCGGAGATCCCCTTCGCCGTCACCGCCGCACTAGCTCGTCCCCGATCTCGCCGTCTGCTCCGCTGTGACCGCCGTGAGCTCAGCTACCTCCCCATCCTTCCCGTTCTCGCTCTTGAACACCGTAGCGACCGCATGAAGATCAACCGCACGCGCACCACCGAGCTCTTCACCGACGTGACTCCGGCCACGCAACGGCCTCGCCACCCTGCCTGTTAGCCTCACCGCACTCGCAGGAGCCCGTAGCACCACCGCACGCCCCTTGCCGTGCCCCCTAACGACGAGCCCGAGCTCGCCCGAACTCCGGCAGCCGCACAGCTCGTCGTTGGCGTCATTTCCGGCGACCCCGAGCCCAACCGCCACCACCACTCGACGCGACTCACTCCCCGCGTCACGTAGATGCCCTCCGCCGTCCATTTGGTAGCCGGAGGAGGAAACCCGCACTGCCCCGCCGCGTCTGGCCTCGCCGGCGGCTAAAAGCCGGCGAGTTTGACCCCGCTGACCGTTGAGCCCGGGTGGACCCAGTTTGACCCCCTGGGTCTATGACAAGTGGGGCCCGTCCTGCTAATTAACCCAGGTTTAGCGCTAACTAATTTAGTTAGTTTAACTAACTACTAACAGACGGGACCCATAGGTCAGGGTTGACCTGGGCCGTCTCCGTTGACCGGGCCCACAACATAACGAGAGGTAATTTTGTAACATGAAGATTTCTACAACCATATTTTCCTCTCTCATAATAATTACATGTGGGATCATATTCATATTCAACAATATAACTATCACATAAAATATTCTCTTTATGAACCACATGCATGCAAAGTTGACACTCTTCAAAATAGTGGGATTATCATAAAATAAAGTCATGACCTCTCCGAGCCTACTTTCAATATTATTGCAAACATTATTATCAATCTCATATTCATCATGGGGCTTAAATAAATTTTCAAGATCATAAGAAGAATCACCCCAATCATTATCGTTGCAACAAGTAGTGGACATAGCAAAACTAGCATCCCCAAGCTTAGGGTTTTGCATATTATTAGCACAATTGACATTAATAGAATTTATAATAACATCATTGCAATCATGCTTTTTATTCAAAGATCTATCATGAATCACTTCATAAAGTACCTCATCACAATTTCCAGATTCACAAATTTCAAGCAAAACTTCATAAAGTAATCTAGTGCACAAAACTCACTAACAATTGGTTCATCATAATTGGATCTCTTAAAAAGATTGGCAAGCGGATGACGATCCATAAATCTTTAAGCAAGCGAGGATTCAAGCAAAAGGAAGGCACATGGTAACACAAGCAAACAAAAGATCGAACGGAAGAAGGGCGAGAAAAGGCAAATCTTTTCGAAAATCATTTTAGAAGTGGAGGAGAGGAAAACGAGGGGCGAATGGCGAATAATGTAATGCAAGGGATAAGAGTTTATGATGGGTACTTGGTATGTCTTGGCTTGGCGTAGATCTCCCCGGCAACGGCGCCAGAAATCCTTCTTGCTACTTCTTGAGCTTCCGTTGGTTTTCCCTTGAAGAGGAAAGGGTGATGCAGCAAAGTAGCGTAAGTATTTCCCTCAGTTTTGATAACCAAGGTATCAATCCAGTAGGAGAGAACGCAATAAGCCACCGAATACCTGCACAAACAAACACAAACTTGCAACCAACGCGACAAAGGGGTTGTTAATCCCTTCACGGTTATTCGCAAAGTGAGATCTGATAGAGATGGATAAACGGTAAAGTGATATTTTTGGTTTATGGAACGGAAAGTAAAGATTGCAAAATAAGGGAACGGCGACAGAAATTGGCAAGTTGACGGGAAACTAATTTGTTGTAAAATAGACCCGGGGCCATAGGTTTCACTAGAGGCTTCTCTCAAGATAGAAATTATTACGGTGGGTGAACAAATTACTGCCGAGCAATTGATAGAAAAGCGCAAAGTTATGACGATATCTAAGGCAATGATCATGAATATAGGCATCAGGTCCATGTCAAGTAGACCAAAACGATTCTCCATCTACTACTACTACTCCACACATCGACCAATATCCAGCATGCATCTAGAGTATTGAGTTCATAAAGAACAGAGTAACCATATTAAGCAAGATTACATGATGTAGAGGAATTAACTCATGCAATATGATGAAAACCCCATCTTTTTATCCTCGATGGCAACAATACAATACGTGCCTTGCTGCCCCTGCTGTCACTGGGAAAGGACACCACAAGATTGAACCCAAAGCTAAGCACTTCTCCCATTGCAAGAAAAACCAATCTAGTTGGCCAAACCAAATCGATAGTTCGAAGAGACTTGCAAAGATATCAAATCATGCATATAAGAATTCAGAAAATATTCAAATAATATTCATAGATAAGCTGATCATAAATCCATAATTCATCGGATCTCGGCAAGCACATCGCAAAAGAGTATTACATCTAATAGATCTCCAAGAACATCGAGGAGAACTTTGTATTGAGAATCAAAGAGAGAGTAGAAGCCATCTAGCTACTAGCTATGGACCCGCAGGTCTGAAGTAAACTACTCACGCTTCATCGGAGAGGCAATGGTGTTGATGTAGAAGCCCTCCGTGATCGAATCCCCCTCTGGCAGGATGCCGAAAAAGGCCCCAAGATGGGATCTCATGGGTACAGAAGGTTGCGGCGGTGGAAAAGTGGTTTCGTGGCTCCCTTGGATGTTTTTGGGGTATAAGAGTATATATAGGAGGAAGATCTAGGCCAGGGGGTCTACGAGGGGCCCACAAGGTCGGCGGGCGTGCCCTACCCCCCTGGGCGCGCCCTCCACCCTTGTGGCTGCCTCGTGGCTCTTCTGACTTGCACTCCAAGTCTCCTGGGTGTCTTCTGGTCTAAGAAAAATCTTCGTGGAAGTTTTATTGCTTTTGGACTCCGTTTGGTATTCCTTTTCTGCGAAACTCTAAAACAGGGGAAAAATAAAAACTGACACTGGGCTCTAGGTTAATAGGTTAGTCCCAAAAATCATATAAAATAGCATATTAATGCATATAAAACATCCAAAACAGATAATATAATAGCACAGAACAATAAAAAATTATAGATACGTTGGAGACGTATCACCGCCCGTGAGGCATCAATGGAAGGCTGGCCGGTGCAGTAGCCTTGGCATTAATTCTCCATGAGAAACTAAGGCGATGAGGACGACGAACGCGCCTGGTCGCTGACTCGGTGGGCCCGCCAGGCTTTCGTGCCAAAACTGTTTCCCCTGGCGCCCCCGGTTCAGCTTGGGACCAGCGGTGCCAAATTCGGTCCTAACCGGCGAAAAGTGGGCTTTTGGGGGCGCGACTGGGCTGATTTTTCGGCGCCGGCGATAAAAAAAGTCCTTGGGGAGCTTGTTGGGGGCGCGGCTGGAGATGCTCTTATATCTCGCTTATAGCGAGTATAGTAGCCGTCCCGCCTGAAGCGTGCATGCAAATGGGCCAGCCCGTTAGCTATACTCGCTCGTGTCACTGTAGTTTACTCTGCTCTGGTTTCCTTTGTTTTTTTACTTTTCTTTTGTTTTTCACTGGTTTTCTTCGTTCATTCTTGATTTTCACTGATTTTTTCTTTTTCTTTAGCTTTTTTCTTTCTTGATTTTCTTTGATTCCTTTTCTTTTTGCACTGTTTTTTCTTTGACTTTCTTGTTTGAAATCATTGGCACATTCCCACGCTAGATCGCGCAAATGAAGGTGGTCTAGCTCGGAAGAAAGTTTGATTTGGCTGCCGCTGCAAGTCTTGGATAGGGAAGGGAAGTCGCCCCAAGTCTCACGCCTCCTCCCCCTCCGGCATACACATCTCCTAGGGAGCTCAAAAAGGCATTGAAGTCACAACCCCCCCCAAATGAAAGTCTGTCATTATCAGCGACCTTTCTCGAGGGGGACTGCCGGGCCCAATGAATACTATGTGATGGAACTGTCGTGGGCTTGGCGACCCTGCGACGGTACGAAAGTTGTGCGACCTTGCACAAGAGTGTGTGTGCCGATGATTTTATGCGTGGTGGAAACACAAATTGTAAAATATCACGTGGAAAGATTGGCTAGTACTTTGGGGTTTGACAAAGCGTATGGGGTTGGAAGCTCAAGGAGAAGTGGTGGTCTTTGCATATATTGAAAGAACTTAGTAAATTTGTGTTGGAAATATGCCCTAGAGGCAATAATAATAGGTTATTATTATATTTCCTTGTTCATGATAATCGTTTATTATCCATGCTAGAATTGTATTGATAGGAAACTCAGATACATGTGTGGATACATAGACAACACCATGTCCCTAGTAAGCCTCTAGTTGACTAGCTCGTTGATCAATAGATGGTTACGGTTTCCTGACCATGGACATTGGATGTCATTGACAACGGGATCACATCATTAGGAGAATGATGTGATGGACAAGACCCAATCCTAAGCCTAGCACAAGATCGTGTAGTTCGTTTGCTCAGAGCTTTTCTAATGTCAAGTATCATTTCCTTAGACCATGAGATTGTGCAACTCCCGGATACCGTAGGAATTCTTTGGGTGTACCAAACGTCACAACGTAACTGGGTGGCTATAAAGGTGCACTACAGGTATCTCCGAAAGTGTCTGTTGGGTTGGCACGAATCGAGACTGGGATTTGTCACTCCGTGTAAACGGAGAGGTATCTCTGGGCCCACTCGGTAGGACATCATCATAATGTGCACAATGTGACCAAGGAGTTGATCACGGGATGATGTGAGTTACGGAACGAGTAAAGAGACTTGTCGGTAACGAGATTGAATAAGGTATCGGGATACCTACGATCGAATCTCGGGCAAGTAACATACCGATAGACAAAGGGAATTGCATACGGGATTGATCGAATCCCCGACATCGTGGTTCATCCGATGAGATCATCGTGGAACATGTGGGAGCGAACATGGGTATCCAGATCCCGCTATTGGTTATTGACCGGAGAACGTCTCGGTCATGTCTGCATGGTTCCTGAACCCGTAGGGTCTACACACTTAAGGTTCGATGACGCTAGGGTTATAGGGAAAGTATGTACGTGGTTACCGAATGTTGTTCGGAGTCCCGAATGAGATCCCGGACGTCACGAGGAGTTCCGGAATGGTCCGGAGGTAAAGATTTATATATGGGAAGTCCTGTTTTGGTCATCGGAAAAGTTTCGGGTGATATCGGTAATGTACCGGGACCACCGGGAGGGTCCCGGGGGTCCACCAAGTGGGGCCACCAGCCCCAGGAGGCTGCGTGGGCCAAGTGTGGGAGGGGACCAGCCCCAGGTGGGCTGGTGCGCCCCCCACCAAGGCCCAAGGCGCATGGGAGAGTGGGAGGGGGCAAACCCTAGGTCCAGATGGGCCTTAAGGCCCATCCTAGTGGCGCCCCCCCTCTCCTCCCATTGGCCGCCCCCCTAGATGGGATCTAGGGCTGGCCGCCAGCCCTTGGGGTGGAAACCCTAGAGGGGGCGCAGCCCCTCCCCCCTATATATAGTTGAGGTTTGGGGCTGCCCAAGATATGAGAACGTCTCTCTTTCGGCGCAGCCCTACCCCTCTCCCTCCTCCTCCTCTCCCGCGGTGCTTGGCGAAGCCCTGCGGGATTGCCACGCTCCTCCATCACCACCACGCCGTCGTGCTGCTGCTGGATGGAGTCTTCCCCAACCTCTCCCTCTCACCTTGCTGGATCAAGGCGTGGGAGACGTCACCGGGCTGCACGTGTGTTGAACGCGGAGGCGCCGTGGTTCGGCGCTTAGATCGGAATCAACCGCGATCTGAATCGCTACGAGTACGACTCCCTCATCCGCATTCTTGCAACGCTTCCGCATCGCAATCTACAATGGTATGTAGATGCACTCCCCTTCCCCTCGTTGCTAGATTACTCCATAGATTGATCTTGGTGATGCGTAGAAAATTTTGAATTTCTGCTACGTTCCCCAACAATTTGTCCTTTAGAAAATTTTCACGGTATCATATTGATATATGACTATTCTGGAGGATAGCAAGGATCTATGGAGGCTCACCTGTTGGTACGGTGAGGCCAATAGAAGTTAGAGGGACCAGACGTGGGCCATGATCAATTTTCTGCGTTGATGCATTGAGCTTGCTTTGGCTTTGTATTTGGGATTTTAAGAAGTACTTTGTAAGGAGCCTGATATGGATTGCTCACAATCGAGGTGGCTACAACTATTGATCGAGGTGGAATTATCTTTGGTACATGTACTAGGGTTACAAGAATGGGGAATCAGGAGTGGGTAGCCGCCGGTGCCATTTCTGCCTGATCCACTAGATGCTTCTCTTGCTAGTGTGACTGCCTCAAGTAGCTGGTGGGACGGGCTGGAGTCAACGCGTCCACGCCGGTCCGGTGACACGTTGGTTGGGCCGCCTATTCCTCGTGGGCCGCTGGCCTGGTGGCTAAAAGTGCGTTAAGTCGACTAGAGGGGGGTGAATAGGCGATTTTTATGAATTCTTCACTGAGGAATTTTAGGGTGAGGAAATTTGTAAGCAAAGAACTACTTGCAGCGGAATAAGTACTCAGATGCATGCATGACATAACATAAACATGGACATCATGATGAAATGAAAACAGACACAGAGTACAGGAAGCGTAATCACAGGATAAAATAGGATGAAGACAAACAGACTGAAGAAATTGAACTGAGGAAATTGAGAAAGTCTTCAGTCAAAGTCTTCAAACAGATATGAACAAGCACACAACACAGTAATGAGGAAATGAAAGAGTTGAGGAAATAGAACCAGTAGGCTTGGTGAAGATAATGATTTGGTAGACCAGTTCCAACTGCTGTGACAGTTGTACGTCTGGTTGGAGCAGCTAGGTATTTAAACCTGAGGACACACTGTCCCGGACACACAGTCCTCACCGTATTCTCCTTGAGCTAAGGTCACACAATCCTCGCCCAATCACTCGTGGTAAGTCTTCAGGTGACTTCCAAACCTTCACAAACTCGGTCACTCGGCGATCCACAATTTCCTCTTGGATGCTCTAGACCATGACGCCTAACCGTCTGGAAGATGCATAGTCTTTAAAGGTAACAAGCGTCGGATCCATGCAGGATCAATCTCTTCAGTGATGCTCAATCACTTTGGGTTGTAGGTGTTTGGGTTTGGGTTTTCCTCACTTGATGATTTTCGCTCAAAGTCCTCGGAGGATGGGATGCTCTCAAATGACAAGTGACAATTTCTCTCGGAGCAGCCAACCAGCTAGTGGTTGTAGGGGGCGGCTATTTATAGCCTAGAGAGCAGCCCGACATGATAAGACATAAACGCCCTTAAATGATATGACCGTTAGGTGGGAAGATATTTTGGGACAGCTGGCGCGTAGCACAGCAACGGTCGGAAATTTGAATATCAAATTCCTCAGGGCTATCATGTTCCTCACTTGTAGGCAATCCGCACTGGCAAATTCCTAACTCCTCAGTCAGAACAAATTCCTCAGAGACCAGAAGAACTTCGTATCTGTCACTGAAGAAATTGACTGAACTGTATGAGATTTCCAATGTCTTCACTTGAAAGGATTGGTAGGTGTAGGATTTTGAGACGAGCATCACTTGAAATTTTTTCCTTAGTATTTCCTCGACCCCCTTTAACAGTACGGTGTTTCCTATGACTCAAGAAAGAGAAAATGAAACTATGAAAACAAAAGTCTTCACGCTTCATGTTCCTCGCATGAAATCCAAGTCTTCATGGTCACACCAATTTCTTCACTTTCAAAGTCTTCATAAAGTCTTTAGAAATCCAAAGTCTTCAGTCGAAGACATTCATTTTTAGGGGTCGACTTCCTCTGTAAATATCAAACTCCTCATAGACTTATAGACCTGTGTACACTCACAAATGCATTAGTCCCTTAACCTATAAGTCTTCAATACACCAAAATCACTAAGGGGCACTAGATGCACTTACAATCTCCCCCTTTTTGGTGATTGATGACAACTCCCCCTGAAGATGTGCATAGTGAGGAATTTGCTTTTGAAGTAATGCACACTTGAAGAGTAGAATCATGGAGATCTCCCCCTATATCTTGTAATTCATGCACGCATTTGACATATAATATGAAGAATTTGAAATGCATGATGAAATATGGTGACCGATGTAATTCAACATGCGTGCATTAACATAAATGAGGAATAAGCATGCAGAATAACACATCAAAAGTATCAGACTACCATAGGGTTTAAGTTTACAACTCGATCCAGCAAAGTCTTCAAAAAGACTGAGAGTTGTAACTTAGCAAAAAATGCCCATATATGTAGACCCGCTTGAAGACTAACTCAAATTTCTCCCCCTTTGTCATCGAATGACCAAAAGGATCGAAAAATGAGGACTAACGCCCCTGACGAATATCATGTTGAGGGAGGAGCGCCAGCGTTGTTGGGGTCGGTTGTTGTAGTAGGGCCTGCTGCAGTGTCGTCCAAATCTTCATGCTCATCTGTGTCGCATGATGAAGAATATGAGCTGGCCACCAAGGAGGGAACTTTGACTTTCTTGAATTTGTTCGCTGGTGGCTGAGACCAGTCAAAGTCCTACTTGAGACCCATTTGCTTTAGATCTTCTTCACCATAAAGATGTGCCAGAACAGCCCAGGTGCGACCGAAGACTTCATGAAGGTAGTGATGGTTTTTCTTCACTGCATTGTGTGTAGCAGTCATGTTGTGAAGAATAGAACCAAACTGACGCTTAACCATTTGTGGTTGCGATCGACCTTCTGGTGAAGACTGAGGAGAAGCTCACGATCAATCATCACCCTTGGAGTTGTGCCTTGAGGATTTTGCTTTGAAGCATTTGCGGCAGAGTTATGAGTGGCAGAATCATCATTGGTGGAGTAGGATGCAGCTTTGCGGAATTGACCATCCAATGGACGGATGCCTTCATCAATAACAGCAGTGTCCTTGCCCTTTTCATCAGCTGACGAAAATGTCCGTTTGAGGACTTCAATGGGGGGCAAGTAGCTGAGATGATTCTGAAAGTCAGCCTTGTAGTTGAGTGAAGACCTTGTTCTGAGGAATCTCATAATCCAAGGAGCGTAAGGCTTCAACTCAAATGGAGATAATGCAACATTGGCCAGAGTCCTCATGAAGAAATCATGGTAGTTGACAGGAACGCCATGAATGATGTTGAAAAGCAGGTTCTTCATGATGCCAACGACTTCTTCATCACTCGAGTCGTGGCCTTTGATTGGACTCAAAGTCTTTGTCAGAATGCGATAGACAGTCAGAGGCACATACTGCAATTCCTTCACGAGGAATTTGGTCCTTGGGGCTTGACCGGGCTTCAGCGGCTTCATCAACACTTGCATGTAGTGATCTGTAAGCTCAGGTTCATGGTATATACAACGAGCACCTTCAAGGGGAGGACTGACAGGCAGGGCATGAAGCAATTCAGAGGCCGGTGCTTTGAAGTGAGTATTTTCTGTCATCCAGTCCAACACCCAAGAGTTCACATCTTCAGCATTTCGTGTGATGTGCAGCGTCGCATAGAACTGAAGAATTAGCTCTTCATTCCAATCAACAATATCAGTGCAGAAGTTGAGCCGTCCAGCATCATGAAGAACACTGAGGACTGGCGTGAAGCAAGGCAGTGATTCCATGTCCACGTGAGGAATATGTGAAGGAAATATGCCCTAGAGGCAATAATAAAGTTATTATTTATTTCCTCATATCATGATAAATGTTTATTATTCATGCTAGAATTGTATTAACCAGAAACATAATACATGTGTGAATACATAGACAAACACAGTGTCACTAGTATGCCTCTACTTGACTAGCTCGTTGACCAAAGATGGCTGAGTTTCCTAGCCATGGACATGAGTTGTCATTTGATTAACGAGGTCACATCATTAGGAGAATGATGTGATTGACCTGACCCATTTCGTTAGCTTAGCACTTGATCGATTAGTTTACTGCTATTGCTTTCTCCATGACTTATACATGTTCCTATGACTATGAGATTATGCAACTCCCGAATACCGGAGGAACACTTTGTGTGCTACCAAACGTCACAACGTAACTGGGTGATTATAAAGGTGCTCTACAGGTGTCTCCGATTGTGTTTGTAGAGTTGGCATAGATCGAGACTAGGATTTGTCACTCCGATTGTCGGAGAGGTATCTCTTGGCCCTCTCGGTAATGCACATCACTATAAGCCTTGGAAGCAATGTGACTAATGAGTTAGTTGCGGGATGATGCATTACGGAACAAGTAAAGAGACTTGCCGGTAACGAGATTGAGCAAGGTATTGAGATACCGACGCTCGAATCTCGGGCAAGTAACATACCGATGACAAAGGGAACAACGTATGTTGTTATGCGGTTTGACCGATAAAAATCTTCGTAGAATATGTAGGACTCCCCCTTGGCGCACCCTCCTCCTTGGCCGGCCGCCTCCCCCCTAGCTCCTTTATATACGGGGGCAGGGGGGCACCCCAAGACACAACAATTGATCATTGATCTCTTAGCCGTGTGCGGTGTCCCCCCTCCACCATAATCCACCTCGGTCATATCGTAGCGGTGCTTAGGCGAAGCCCTGCATCGGCAACTTCATCAACACCGTCACCACACCGTCGTGCTGACGAAGCTCTTCCCGAAGCTCTACTAGATCGTGAGTTCGCGGGATGTCACCGAGTTGAACGTGTGCTGAGCACGGAGGTGCCGTATGTTCGGTACTAAGGATCGGTCGATCGTGAAGATGTATGACTACATCAACCGCGTTGTCATAACGCTTCCGCTTACGGTCTATGAGGGTACGTAGACGACACTCTCCCCTCTTGTTGCTATGCATCACCATGATCTTGCGTGTGCGTAGGAATTTTTTTGAAATTACTACGTTCCCCAAACAGTGGCATCCAAGCCAGGTTTATGCGTAGATGTTATATGCACGAGTAGAACACAAGTGAGTTGTGGGCGATACAAGTCATACTGCTTACCAGCATGTCATACTTTGGTTCGGCGGTATTGTTGGATGAAGCAGCCCGGACCGACATTACGCGTACGCTTACGCGAGACTGGTTCTACCGACGTGCTTTGCACACAGGTGGCTGGCGGGTGTCAGTTTCTCCAACTTTAGTTGAACCGAGTGTGACTATGCCCAGTCCTTGAGAAGGTAAAACAACACTAACTTGACGAACTATCATTGTGGTTTTGATGCGTAGGTAAGAACGGTTCTTGCTCGGCCCATAGCAGCCACGTAAAACTTGCAACAACAAATTAGAGGACGTCTAACTTGTTTCTGCAGGGCATTTTGTGATGTGATATGGTCAAGACATGAGGCTATATTTTATTGTATGAGATGATCATGTTTTGTAACAGAGTTATCAGCAACTGGCAGGAGCCATATGGTTGTCGCTTTATTGTATGCAATGCAATCGCCCTGTAATTGCTTTACTTTATCACTAGGGGGAGGCTGCACGCCCCCCCCCCCCCCCAAGGCTTAGTCCGAAGTGGACTAGGGGGAGGGGCGGCGCCCCCTCCTTCCTTCTCTTCTCTTTTCCCTTTCCTTCTCTCCTACTCGTACTACTTGGAAGGGCTCCTAGTTCTACTAGGAAAGGGGGAATCCTACTCCCGGTGGGAGTAGGACTCCCCTAGGGCGCGCCATAGAGAGGGCCGGCCCTCCCCCTCCTCCACTCCTTTATAGACGGGGAGGGGGCACCCCTTGGAGACACAACAATTGATCTCTTGATCTCTTAATCATGTGCGGTGCCCCCCTCCACCATATTCCACCTCGATCATATCGTAGCGGTGCTTAGGCAAAGCCCTGCGTCGGTAGCAACATCATCACCGTCATCATGCCGTCGTGCTGATGGAACTCTCCCGTGAAGCTCTGCTGGATCGGAGATCGCGGGACGTCATCGAGCTGAACGTTTGCTGAACTCGGAGGTGCAGTACGTTCGGTACTTGGATCGGTCAGATCGTGAAAACGTACGACTACATCAACCGCGTTGTGCTAACGCTTCCGCTTTCGGTCTACGAGGGTATGTGGACACACTCTCCCCTCTCGTTGCTATGCATCACCATGATCCTGTGTGTGCGTAGGAATTTTTTTGAAATTACTATGTTCCCCAACAGTGGTATCCGAGCCTGGTTTTATGCGTGGATGTTATATGCACGAGTAGAACACAAGTGAGTTGTGGGCGATACAAGTCATACTGCTTACCAGCATGTCATACTTTGGTTCGGCGGTATTGTTGGATGAAGCGGCCCGGACCGACATTACGCGTACGCTTACGCGAGATTGGTTCTACCGACGTGCTTTGCACACAGGTGGCTGGCGGGTGTTAGTCTCTCTAACTTTAGTTGAACCGAGTGTGGCTACGCCCGGTCCTTGAGAAGGTTAAAATAGCACTAACTTGACGAACTATCGTTGTGGTTTTGATGCGTAGGTAAGAACGGTTCTTGCTCAGCTCGTAGCAGCCACGTAAAACTTGCAACAACAAAGTGGAGGACGTCTAACTTGTTTTTGCAGGGCATGTGGTGATGTGATATGGTCAAGGCATGATGCTATATTTTATTGTATGAGATGATCATGTTTTGTAACCGAGTTATCGGCAACTGGCAGGAGCCATATGGTTGTCGCTTTATTGTATGCAATGCAATCGCCCTGTAATTGCTTTACTTTATCACTAAGCGGTAACGATAGTTGTAGAAGCAATAGTTGGCGAGACGAGAACGATGCTACGATGGAGATCAAGGTGTCGCGCCGGTGACGATGGTGATCATGACGGTGCTTCGGAGATGGAGATCACAAGCACAAGATGATGATGGCCATATCATATCACTTATATTGATTGCATGTGATGTTTATCCTTTATGCATCTTATTTTGCTTTGATTGACGGTAGCATTATAAGATGATCTCTCACTAAGTTTCAAGATAAAAGTGTTCTCCCTGAGTATGCACCGTTGCCAAAGTTCGTCGTGCCGAGACACCACGTGATGATCGGGTGTGATAAGCTCTACATTCATCTACAACGGGTGCAAGCCAGTTTTGCACACGCAGAATACTCGGGTTAAACTTGACGAGCCTAGCATATGCAGATATGGCCTCGGAACACTGAGACCGAAAGGTCGAGCGTGAATCATATAGTAGATATGATCAACATAGTGATGTTCACCATTGAAAACTACTCCATCTCACGTGATGATCGGACATGGTTTAGTTGATTTGGATCACGTGATCACTTAGATGATTAGAGGGATGTCTATCTAAGTGGGAGTTCTTAAGTAATATGATTAAATTGAACTTTAATTTATCATGATCTTAGTCCTGATAGTATTTGCATAACTATGTTGTAGATCAATAGCTCGCGATGTTGCTCCCCGTTTATTTTGATATGTTCCTAGAGAAAAACTATGTTGAAAGATGTTATTAGCAATGATGCAGATTGGATCCGTGATCTGAGGATTATCCTCATTGCTGCACAGAAGAATTATGTCCTTGATGCACCGCTAGGTGACAGACCTATTGCAGGAGCAGATGCAGACGTTATGAACGTTTGACAAAGCTCGGTATGATAACTACTTGATAGTTTAGTGCACCATACTTTATGGATTAGAACCGGGACTTCAAAAATGTTTTTAACGCCATGGAGCATATAAGATGTTCTAAGAGTTGAAATTGGTATTTCATACTCATGCCCGTGTCGAGAGGTATGAGACCTCTGACAGTACTTTGCCTACAAGATGGAGGAGAATTGCTCAGCTAGTGAGCATGTGCTCAGAATGTCTGAGTACTACAATCACTTGAATCAAGTGGGA
Source organism: Triticum aestivum (assembly GCF_018294505.1). Taxonomy (NCBI): domain Eukaryota; kingdom Viridiplantae; phylum Streptophyta; class Magnoliopsida; order Poales; family Poaceae; genus Triticum; species Triticum aestivum. The sequence continues at coordinate 300,896,687 of NC_057808.1, read as the reverse complement.
GTTAATCTTCCAGATAAGATAGTGATTGACAGAGTTCGCTAGTCACTATCACCAAGTTACTAGAACTTCGTGATAAACTATAATATGCAAGGGATAACGGAAACGATTCCCAAGCTCTTCGTGATACTGAAATCGACGAAGGTAGAAATCAAGAAAATGTCAAGTGTTGATGGTTGACAAGACCACTAGTTTCAAGAAAAAGGGCAAAGGGAAGAAGGGGAACTTCAAGAAGAACGGCAGGCAAGTTGCTGCTCAAGTGAAGAAGCCCAAGTCTAGACCTAAGCCTGAGACTAAGTGCTTCTACTTCAAAGGGATTGGTCACTAGAAGTGGAACTACCCTAGATACTTGGCGTATAAGAAGGATGGCATAGTGAACAAAGGTATATTTGATATACATGTTATTGATGTGTACTTTACTAGTGTTTATAGCAACCCCTTAGTATTTGATACTAGTTCAGTTGCTAAGATTAGTAACTCAAAACGGGAGTTGCAGAATGAACAGAGACTAGTTAAGGGTGAAGTGACGATGTGTGTTGGAAGTAGTTCCAAGATTGATATGATCATCATCGCACACTCCCTATACTTTCAGGATTAGTGTTGAACCTAAATAAGTGTTATTTGGTGTTTGCGTTGAGCATGAATATGATTTGATCATGTTTTTTGCAATACGGTTATTCATTTAAGTTAGAGAATAATTGTTGTTCTGTTTACATGAATAAAACCTTCTATGGTCATACATCCAATGAAAATGGTTTGTTGGATCTCGATCGTAGTGATACACATATTCATAATATTGAAGACAAAAGATGCAAAGTTAATAATGATAGTGCAACTTATTTGTGGCACTGCCGTTTAAGGCATATTGGTGTAAAGCGCATGAAGAAAATCCATGCTGATGGGCTTTTGGAATCACTTGATTATGAATCAGTTGATGCTTGTGAACCATGCCTCATGGGCAAGATGACTAAGACTCTGTTCTCCGGAACAATGGAGCGAGCTACTGACTTATTGGAAATAATACATACCGATGTATGCGGTCCGATGAGTGTTGAGGCTCGCGGCGGGTATTGTTATTTCCTGACCTTCACAGATGATTTGAGCAGATATGGGTATATCTACTTAATGACACTGAAACAGTTGAAAAGTTCAAAGAATTTCAGAGTGAAGTGGAGAATCATTGTAACAAGAAAATAAAAGTTTTTTCGCGATTTGATCGCGGAGACGAATATTTGAGTTACAAGTTTGGCCTTCAATTAAAACAATGTGGAATAGTTTCACAAACTCATGCCACCTGGAACACCACAGCATAATGATGTGTCCGAACGTCATAACCGTACTTTATTGGATATAATGCAATCTATGATGTCTCTTACCGATTTACCACTATCGTTCTGGGGTTATGCATTAGAGACAACTGCATTCACATTAAATAGGGCACCGTCTAATCTGTTGAGACGACACTGTATGAACTATGGTTTGGCAAGAAACCTAAGCTGTCATTTCTAAAAGTTTGGGGTTGCGATGCTTATGTAAAAACGTTTCATCCTGATAAGCTCAAACCCAAATCGGAAAAGTGCGTCTTCATAGGATACCCAAAAGTTACTGTTGGGTACACCTTCTATCACAGATCCGAAGGCAAGATATTCGTTGCAAAGAATGGATCCTTTCTAGAGAAGGAGTTTTTCTCGAAAGAAGTGAGTGGGAGGAAAGTAGAACTTGATAAGGTAATTGTAACTTCTCCCAAATTGGAAAGTAGTTCATCACTGAAATCAGTTCCAGTGATGCTTACACCAATTAGTGAGGAAGTTAATGATGATGATCATGAAGCTTCGGATCAAGTTACTACCGAACCTCGTAGGTCAACCAGAGTACGTTCCGCACCAGAGTGGTAGGGTAATCCTATTCTGGAGTTCATGTTACTTGACCATGACGAACCTACGAACTATGAGGAAGCGATGATGAGCCCAGATTCCGCGAAATGGCTTGATGCCATGAAATCTGAGATGGGATCCATGTATGAGAACAAAGTGTGGACTTTGATTGACTTGCCCGATGATCGGCAAGCCATAGAAAATAAATGGATCTTCAAGAGGAAGACGGACGCTGATAGTAGTGTTACTATCTACAAAGCTAGACTTGTCAAAAAAAGGTTTTGACAAAGTTCAAAGTGTTGACTACGATGAGATTTTCTCACTCGTAGCGATGCTTAAGTCTGTCCGAATCATGTTAGCAAAATGCCATATTTTATGAAATCTGGCAAATGGATGTCAAAACTACATTCCTTAATGAATTTCTTAAAGAAGAGTTGTATATGATGCAACCAGAAGGTTTTGTCAATCCTAAACGTGCTAACAAAATGTGCAAAGCTCCAGCGATCCATCTATGGACTGGTGCAAGCATCTCGGAGTTGGAATATATGCTTTGATGAGTTGATCAAAGCAGATAGTTTTATACAGACTTGTGGTGAAGCCTGTATTTACAAGAAAGTGAGTGGGAGCACTACAACATTTCTGATAAACATATGTGAATGACATATCGTTGATCGGAAATAATGTAGAATTTTCTGGAAAGCATAAAGGAGTATTTGAAAGGAGTTTTTCAAAGAAAGACCTCGGTGAAGCTGCTTACATATTGAGCATCAAGATCTATAGAGATAGATCAAGACGCTTGATAAATTTTTTCAATGAGTACATACCTTGACAAGTTTTAGAAGTAGTTCAAAATGGAACAGTCAAAGAAAGAGTTCTTGCCTGTGTTGCAAGGTGTGAAGTTGAGTAAGACTCAAAACCCGACCACGGCAGAAGATAGAGAGAGATTCAAAGTCATTCCCTATGCCTCAGCTATAGGTTCTATAAAGTATGCCATGCTATGTACCAGACCTATTGTATACCCTGCCCTGAGTTTGGCAAGGGAGTACAATAGTGATCTAGGAGTAGATCACTGGACATTGGTCAAAATTATCCTTAGTGGAATAAGGATATGTTTCTCAGTTATGGAGGTGACAAAAAGTTCATCGTAAAGGGTTACGTTGATGCAAGTTTTGGCACTGATCCGGATGACTCTAAATGTCAATCTGGATACATATTGAAAGTGGGAGCAATTAGCTAGAGTAACTCCGTGCAGAGCATTGTTCACATAGAAATTTGCAAAATACATACGGATCTGAATTTGGCAGACCCGTTGACTAAACTTCTCTCACAAGCAAAACATGATCACACATTTGTACTCTTTGGGTGTTAATCACATGGCAATGTGAACTAGATTGCTGACTCTAGTAAACCCTTTGGGTGTTGGTCACATGACGATGTGAACTATGGGTGTTAATCACATGGTGATGTGAACTATTGGTATTAAACCACATGGCGATGTGAACTAGATTATTGACTCTAGTGCAAGTGGGAGACTGAAGGAAATATGCCCTAGAGGCAATAATAAAGTTATTATTTATTTCCTTATTTCATGATAAATGTTTATTATTCATGCTAGAATTGTATTAACCGGAAACTTGATACATGTGTGAATACATAGACAAAACATAGTGTCACTAGTATGCCTCTACTTGACTAGCTCGTTGATCATTAGGAGAACGATGTGATTGACTTGACCCATTCCGTTAGCTTAGCACTTGATCGTTTAGTATGTTGCTATTGCTTTCTTCATGACTTATACATGTTCCTATGACTATGAGATTATGCAACTCCCGTTTACCGGAGGAACACTTTGTGTGCTACCAAACGTCACAACGTAACTGGGTGATTATAAAGGTGCTCTACAGGTGTCTCCGAAGGTACTTGTTGAGTTGGCGTATTTCGAGATTAGGATTTGTCACTCCGATTGTCGGAGAGGTATCTCTGGGCCCACTCGATAATACACATCACTATAAGCCTTGCAAGCATTGTAACTAATGAGTTAGTTGCGAGATGATGTATTACGGAACGAGTAAAGAGACTTGCCGGTAACGAGATTGGACTAGGTATTGAGATACCGACAATCGAATCTCGGGCAAGTAACATACCGATAACAAAGGGAACAACGTATGTTGTTATGCGGTTTGACCGATAAAGATCTTCGTAGAATATGTGGGAGCCAATATGAGCATCCAGGTTCCGCTATTGGTTATTGACCAGAGACGTGTCTCGGTCATGTCTACATAGTTCTCGAACCCGTAGGGTCTGCACGCTTAAAGTTCGGTGACGACCGGTATAATGAGTTTATGTGTTTTGATGTACCGAAGGTAGTTCGGAGTCCCGGATGTGATCGGGGACATGACGAGGAGTCTCAAAATGGTCGAGACGTAAAGATCAATATATTGGACGACTATATTCGGACTTTGGAAAGGTTCCGAGTGATTCGGGTATTTTCCGGAGTACCGGAGAGTTACGGGAATTCACCGGGGAGTATATGGGCCTTATTGGGATTTAGGGGAAAGAGAGAGGGGAGGCTGCACGCCCCCCAAGGCTTAGTCCGAATTGGACTAGGGGGAGGGGCAGCGCCCCCTCCTTCCTTCTCTTCTCTTCTCTTTTCCCTTTCCTTCTCTCCTACTCCTACTACTTGGAAGGGCTCCTAGTTCTACTAGGAAAGGGGGAATCCTACTCCCGGTGGGAGTAGGACTCCCCTAGGGCACGCCATAGAGAGGGTCGGCCCTCCCCCTCCTCCACTCCTTTATATACGGGGAGGGGGGCACCCCTTGGAGACACAACAATTGATCTCTTGATCTCTTAGCCGTGTGCGGTGCCCCCCTCCACCATATTCCACCTCGATCATATCGTAGCGGTGCTTAGGCGAAGCCCTGCGTCGGTAGCAACATCATCACCGTCATCACGCCGTCATGCTGACGGAACTCTCCCGTGAAGCTCTGCTGGATCGGAGTTCGCGGGACATCATCGAGCTGAACGTGTGCTGAACTCGGAGGTGCCGTACGTTCGGTACTTGGATCGGTCGGATCGTGAAGATGTATGACTACATCAACCGCGTTGTGCTAACGCTTCTGCTTTAGGTCTACGAGGGTACGTGGACACACTCTCCCCTCTCGTTGCTATGCATCACCATGATCCTGTGTGTGCGTAGGAATTTTTTTGAAATTACTACGTTCCCCAACACAATGTACATAAAGAAGGAGTGTTACAGGTACCGTCCGTAATAAAGTGCTATAAATGATCATTAACTCTATGAGTAAAGACCCGACCGTTGCTGTGCAGAGTGGCCTTAGATCTTCTGTATGTCGAGTGGTTTCTGTTACGGTCGAGTCACATTGATTCTTCCGAGTGGAATGTTTCTGGTCGAGTGAACGATGGTACCCCTCGAATGCTTCTGACTTTAGGGTGATGTCCTTGGGGAAGGTGTCTAGGTCAGGCCTATGACCCTACCCTAGGTACATAGCTTCATCATTAGTCCCCGAATGGTTCAGGGTTTGAGTGAAGAAGGAGTTGAAAATACTTCCGATTCAACTTTCGCGCTTCGGAAGTGTCTTGTTGGGATCGATGAATCAAAACGGTGACACCAACTTCTTTTTCAGTCGCCTTGATCCATTCTTGATTTTGTTGAGTAAACTTTTACTGAAAAGCCCCGAGCGTTGATAAGGAGAAAATCTTCCGTCTGATAGGTTGCTCTGTTGCCCGCGGATCTCGCGGGATTCGAATTTTGAGAAGCGCGCGGGGCGGAGGAAGCCGCAGTAATCGGGCTGGATTAGGCAGGCCGCCTCGATTTCCGCGCCACCTTTTTCGCCACATATAGCGCGCGCGACTGTTGCGGGATTTGATAAGATCGCCCGGGTCCACAGGTCAGTCACTCGGAAGCAACCTCATATAAGGCGTCAGACGGGGGTTTTTGAACAGTGCGTTCCCATTCTTCCTCTTCCTTCTCCGTTTTCTCTACTGCATCCGCTCCTGCCCCAGCACCGCCGCTCTGTTCGAGCTCCGCCCGCTGTGATGGGGAAAGAGAAGACGGTGGCTTTGGAGTGCGCGAAGAAGGCGACGACGAAGGCGAAGGGGAAGAAGTCCAGCCGGGGCGGATCTTCGTCGAGGTCCGGTCTGCCGCGTGGCTGGATCCAAGGTGACTGGATCCGGTCGACGATTCGTCAGGACGACATCGATGATTTGGCCGAGGAGGGATTGATCCCCCACGGATCCGCGCGGCTCCTGGAGGACGAGACCGAGCCCCGACCGCAGGAGGGTCAGTGTGTGCTCCTCACCACTCACGTCGACCGCGGGTTTTCTTTGACGCCTCATCCTTTTTTCCGAGCTTTCTTGAACTTCTTTGGAGCACAACTTCATCACTTTTCCCCCAACACCATCGTCTATCTTGCCGCTTTCGTGTCTATGTGCGAGAATTTCTTGGGTTGTCGATCGCACTGGGGCCACTTCAAGAACATTTTCACATGCCGCTCTCAGTCGGTCAAAAAAGCTAATCCGAGTGATGAGAGGACAAAAGTGATCCAGATGTGTGGGGGTCTTGGGATTCAGATGAGGGGTAAGAGCTCTTTTCCAGCAATAATCCTTCCCGAGTCAGTCCGAGGGTGGCAGTCGACTTGGTTTTACTGCAAAGACCAGCCGACTCCAAGCCAGTCGACTGGGCTTCCCCCCTTTTCCATGGCTTGAGTAGAGAAGCCCTCCGCCTTCAAAGTGACTCCGGGGGAGAAAGCGGAGGTGAAGGTGCTGGTTGAGCGAGTGGTCCAGCTGATCCGTGATGGCGTAACTGGCATGGATCTGTTGGAAGTCTTCCTCAGGCGCTGCATTCAGCCGCTTCAAGCCCGTGACCATCCGATGTGGATGTATTCGGGCATTGACGATTCTACTCGGATCCATCCAGAAGACGTTGATGAGGATACGATGGAGAAGTGGTTGAGGGGTATCACTGGCAACAAAGATAACCCCAGGGGGCCAGGAGAGTCCCTCCACTCGACAACTCATACAAAACAGACAAGGTCCAACTCTAAAATGCCGAGTGTTATCTTGATTCATCATGCAACTGCTTGTAATCAACCGACCGACCTTTGTCTTGCTTGTTGTTTTCTAGGCCCTTACTGAGATGTACTCGATGCCTAACAGAGAGCAGGAGCAGGACCCAGAGGGGGAGGCGAGCGGAGGCAAGAGCGGTGAGTGGCATTCTGATGGTGAAGAGGACGAGGATAGCGATGACCCGAGTGATGAAGAAGAGGTCGACTCACCTCCCCATAGGGAAAGGCGATCCAAGCTCACCCACGACCCGGCAAGCGCCCGCACAAACCGGGCAGTCATCAAAGCGCCCTCGGAAGTCTTCTCCAGCGCCGACTGAAAAGGCACCGAAGCAGCCGAAAGCTGCGCCATCAAAACCGCTGAAAGCCTTGCCCAAGATCAAAATGACCATCCCTACTGTTTCCGGGTAATAGTTGGACTTGAATTCCTTGTTTAGTATGAACTGGGTCTTGATCGACTCACAGTAATGACCGACTGAATCTTGAAATCTGCAGTGCCGCTACCTCCGAGACTTCCGCTTACAAGAATGAAGACGAAGAAATGGAAGATGCCATCACCTCCAATCTAGGTACGATTCTCATAATCCTATCCTTATTTACTCGATCGTTTTATTGGTCGATTGAATTTCTAGTAATTGATTCTTTTGCAGCTCCTCCCCATGTCATTGATCTTCCAGATGATGACAAAGACATGCCACTGAGGTCCCAGGGGAGAAGAAACAGGAAGGCGTCAGCTGGAAAGACACCTCAGTCTGCGTCGGCGACCGAAACAACGATCCAGAAAGGTGGCAATGCCAATCGGACTTCCGTAACTTTCGTCGTACCACTGACGAGTGCACAGCCTTCAGCGTCGAGACTCCAGCCGATCCATCTTCTCTCTTTACCGCACATCACGTCCCAGAGGACCAAGTGGGTGCTGCCAAGGAAGCCATACGCCAGGCGGGCATCACGATGGAGCAGATGAAGATGGTCCGGGAAGCCAGCCAAGCGGCTTACGACGCCAGCTCAGCCCTTCAGAGCAACGTCCAGGTTGGTTGATCACCGACTGACTCTTTAACTTGCCGCTTGTTCTGTTAGGATATGGTACCTGAAAACTTCCTTTGAAAAATCTTTTCATCTGTTTGCGTTGCGCATTTGTACACCCACTGGGTGTTTTGACTTGTCAATGAGCAAATTTGTATCTTGAGTCGACTAGGTTGTGTCGATTGGATCTTTTAACTAGTGGGGGCACGCTGAGTGCACCCACTGGGTGTAGTCCCTGAGACTATAGTTGACTACGGGCAGTCGACTGTAGTCTTAGAATTAGAATTTTCTCACTCGGCCTGGTCGGACCATGTCGAGTGGAATCTGAATTAGTGGGGGCACGCTTAGTGCACCCACTCGGTGTAGTCCCCGAGACCGTGGTCGACTGCGGGTTGCTGGCGACGGTCTGAGAACAACTTGCCTCTCTTTTTAAAAAACACTCGGCCTGGACAGACCATGTCGAGTGGAAACTGGACCAGTGGGGGCACGCTAAGTGCACCCACTGGGTGTAGTCCCCGAGATCGTGGTCGACTGCGGGCAGTCGACTACGGTCTGAAAACAACTTGAACTTATCAGACCATTGTTCTGAAGTAACTAATCTTTCCATCTGTCGATTGACTGTCTCTTGATTACATAAATCTTGTGAACTCGGAGCTCGTTTTGCTGACTTGGAGAAGAAACGGATTCAACTCAACCTCGATCTGGAACTGGCCAAGAGAAATCTGCAGAAGGCCAAGGATGAAGCCGCTGGTAAGAGAAAACTTGTCGACTAATTTGTCTCTGAACCGGCCTTTTATTTTGCTTTTTCTAAACCGAGCATTGTTTTCTTCAGAGAAAATGAACCAAGCTCTGGCGAAAACTGCACTCGCCGAACAGAAGCTAGCTTCAGTCGGCAAACTGGAGGAAGAAAACGTCAAGCTGAAAACTGCCCTTGATGAAGCCAATAAGGAAGCGACTCGCCTGAAGAAGGACAAGAACAATCTGAACGAGAAGATGGAAGGCATTGCTCGCAAGAGGGACGATCTGGAGAATTATTTGGGAGGTCTTGCCAAGAAGCTGTTCGTCATGCTTGAAGGTATTTTCTTCGGCCCGACTGACTTATTACTGTCGACTCGACACACAACCACTGACTCATCTTTGAATTGTGCGTGCAGAATTTTGCCGAAACTTCGAGGAAGAGACTGGGCGAGTTGAGACAAGCTTGGACCCTATCCATTCCCTAGTGAAAGACGAGGCTGCCATGAATGTATTCTGATTGGAATCTCGTGTTGCTGGTGTTGTCGACTATCTTGCTCGACTGAAGGTTGCAATGTCGCGGATTGACACAGCACTCTGGCCAAGGGAAACACTCCAGAATGACCTCGAGTCTTTGATGACTCGACTTAATGAGATTCCCGGTCGAGTGCAAGAATGGAAGAAGTCTTCTACCAGGTGTGGCGCTGGCTCTGTCCTTGGTTTGTGTCCACTGCAAGGAAGCGCGAGAAGAGAAGCTGGCGGCGATCAGGGTTGCCAATACCAAGAAGCACGACTTCCAATCTTTCATGGAGACCTTTATTGCTGCTACCACTCAGATTGCTGATGGAATCGACCTGGATGAGTTCGTCGAGCCTGCTAGTCCTCCTCCTGCGGAGTGAACAAACTTTCATGCCTTACCTTAAATTTGCCTCGGAATGCCGAGTGATTTTGTAACGGTTAAGACTCCTTCGGGCTGGATGTCCGAGTACTTTAATCCGTGGTCCAGAACCTTAGGATTTATCTGAACTTGGTTTATTTCTGAATATGCTTGTGCTTACCTTTGAGTGGAACTTGTTCTTCACTCGAAATATTTTTTGTACTTGAGAAGCAGCTCTGAGGAAGAGGTTCCAGTCAACCTGCACCTCGTCGTCCTTGCGGATGAGGATGGAGCGCACGTTATACTTGTGGCGTAGCTCCAAAGAGAAGGTTGCAGTCGACCTGCACCTCGTCCTCCTTGCGGATAGGGATGGAGCGTATGTTATACTTGTGGCGTAGCTCCGAAGAGAAGGTTGCAGTCGACCTGCACCTCGTCGTCCTTGCGGATAAGGATGGAGCGCACGTTATACTTGTGGTGCAGCTCCGAGGAAGAGGTTGCAGTCGACCTGCACCTTGTCCTCCTTGCGGATAGGGATGGAGGGTAC
>NC_057808.1:300857724-300885534 GCF_018294505.1 Triticum aestivum | reverse complement strand
TTTTCAAACTAGGGGAAACGGATTCGCAGCTAAGCCTCCGAGTGAGAGGCTTGCTCACCACTCGGTAGGATTTTTTTTAAACTTAGGCGAGTACTGGACTGCAGCTAAGCCCCCGAGTGGGAGGATTGCTCACCACTCGGTTGGATTTTTCAAACTTAGGCGAAACGGATTCATAGCTAAACCCCCGAGTGAGAGGATTGCTCACCACTCGGTAGGATTTTTCAAACTTAGGCGAAACGGATTCGCAGCTAAGCCTCCGAGTGAGAGGCTTGCTCACCACTCGGTAGGGTTTTATAAACTTAGGCGAAACGGATTCGCGGCTAAGTCACCCACTGGGGGATTTCAGACACAAATATAAGAAACGACAATCATTTTAGAAGACTGTAAAACTCTTGTCTTTGATAAACAAACTACAAAGGTATTTCTTATTACATCTCAACACACTGAGTGCTTAAGTATAAAAGGGGCGGAGCAGCTCCGCATTCCAAGCGCGTGGCTCGTCTTTCTTGTGCTCGACGTTGTAAAGGTGGTATGCTCCGTTGTGGAGCACTCTGGTGACGATGAAGGGGCCTTCCCAAGCAGGAGCAAGCTTGTGTGGTTTCTGTTGATCCACTCGAAGAACCAAGTCTCCCTCCTGAAATGCTCGACCCCTCACATTTCTGGCGTGGAATCGACGCAGGTCTTGCTGATAGATGGTCGACCGGATCAAAGCCATTTGTCTTTCCTCTTCCAGGAGATCAACTGCATCTTGTCGTGCCTGTTCTGCTTCATCTTCTGAGAAAAGCTCGACTCGGGGTGCATTGTGGAGCAAGTCACTCGAAAGTACAGCTTCAGCTCCATAAACCAAGAAGAATGGAGTTCGGCCAGTCGATCGATTGGGAGTTGTCCTCAATCCCCAAAGCACTGATGGAAGTTCATCGACCCAGGCGCCTGCTACGTGCTTGAGATCACGCATCAGTCGGGGTTTCAGTCCTTTGAGAATCAATCCATTTGCTCTTTCAGCTTGTCCATTCGACTGGGGGTGGGCGACTGAAGCATAGTCGACTCGAGTACCTTGGGAAGCACAGAAGGCTCTGAACTCATCGGAATCGAAGTTCGACCCATTGTCAGTGATGATGCTGTGGGGAACACATATCTGAATGTTAACTCTCTGATGAAACTGACAGCAGTACTGGCTTCAAGGTTTTTGATAGGCTTGGCTTCGATCCATTTGGTGAACTTGTCGACTGCCACGAGCACATGAGTGAAGCCGCTCCTACCAGTCCTCAGAGGCCCAACCATATCCAATCCCAAATAGCAACGGGCCAGACGAGTGGAATGGTCTACAGGGCTGATGCAGGCTTGTGAGACATGTTGGAGTAAAACTGGCAACCTTCACATTTGTCGACTATTTTTTTTGCCATCTCATTTGCTCGTGGCCAATAAAATCCCGCTCGGTATGCTTTGGCCACAATGGTCCGAGAGGACGCATGGTGACCATAGGTCCCTGAGTGGATGTCATTGAGGATCACTCGACCTTCTTCCGGTGTTATGCATTTCTGGCAGACTCCAGTCACACTTTCTCTGAACAACTGTCCTCTTATCACAATAAAGGCTTTGGATCAACGGACGATCTATCGAGCCTCTTCTTCATCCTCTGGGAGTTCCTTCCTGAGAATGTATGAAATGTACGTCACTGTCCAGTCGGGAGTGATGACCAAAACCTCCATGATCAAGTCGTACACGGCTAGGACTTCGAATTCAGTCGGATCAATGGCGCTCTTTGGTTGTGGGGGATCTTCAGTGAAAGGATCTTCTTGAACTGAAGGTGAATGAATATGCTCCAAGAACACATTGCTGGGAATGGCTTCCCTCTTGGAACCTATCTTTGCCAGGTCATTAGCTGCCTGATTTTTCAGTCGGGGTATGTGATGGAGCTCTAACCCCTCAAACTTCTTTTCTAACTTTCTCACTACATTACAATAGCTAGTCATAGCTGGGCTTCTGACGTCCCACTCCTTCATCACTTGATTGGCCACTAAATCCAAGTCGCCATAGACCATGAGGCGATGGACGCCGAGTGAAATGGCCATACGCAACCCGTACAAAAGTGCTTCATATTCAGCTTCATTGTTGGAGGAGTCAAAGTGAATCTCGAGAACATAGCTGAGTTTGTCACCTCGGGGGGATACCAATACCACCCCAGCACCAGAACCATTCAGCATCTTGGATCCGTCGAAGAACATGGTCCAATGCTCCGAGTGAATCTGAGTCGGAAGTTGCTGTTCGATCCACTCGGCGATGAAATCTGCTATTGCTTGGGACTTGATAGCTTTCTTTGCCTCAAACTTGATATCCAAGGGAAGGAGTTCAATCGCCCACTTTGCCACTCGACCAGTTGCATCTCTGTTGTTCAGAATCTCTAAAAATGGTGCGTCGCTGATGACTGTAATGGAGCGATCAGAGAAATAGTGTGCAACCTTCTTCGTGGTCATGTAAATCCCATAAACAAGCTTCTGATAATGTGGATATCTTTGCTTTGATGGAGTCAGCACTTCAGAAACATAGTATACTGGGCGCTGGACTTTATAGGCTTTTCCTTCTTCTTCCCGCTCGACCGTGAGCACTGTACTGACAACTTGTCCTGTGACTGCAATATAAAGCAGTAAAGGCTCTTTGCTGATTGGGGCACCAAGCACCGGCTGGGTGGAAAGCAGGTCTTTGAGCTCTGCAAACGCTGCGTCAGCTTCATCTGTCCACTCGAACTTGTCAGACTTCTTCATCAATCGGTAAAGAGTCAATGCCTTTTCACTGAGGTGAGAAATGAATCGACTCAAGGCGGCCAAACAACCAGTAAGCTTCTGGACATCGTGCACACGCACAGGGCGTTTTATCCGGAGTATAGCACCAACTTTCTCTGGGTTAGCGTCGATCCCTCGTTCGGAAACGAGGAAACCGAGTAACTTTCCGCCAGGAACTTCGAATGTGCACTTTGATGGATTAAGCTTGATATCATACCTTCTGAGGTTGGCAAAAGTTTCAGCAAGGTCAGCCAGCAGGTCGGAACCCTTACGTGACTTGACCACAATGTCATCCATGTATGCTTCCACATTCCGACTGATTTGAGTGAGCAAACATTTCTGAATCATCCTCATGAATGTGGCTCCGACGTTCTTCAGGCCGAATGGCATGGTGACATAATAGAAGCATCCGAATGGAGTGATGAAAGCAATTTTTATCTCATCGGGACCATACAGTCGGATCTGATGATACCCGGAATAGGCGTCTAGAAAAGACAATCGCTTACACCCCGCAGTCGAGTCGACGATTTGGTCGATGCGGGGGGGGAGGAAAATGATCTTTCGGGCAGGCCCGATTGATATGCTTGAAGTCAATGCACATGCGAAGTGAATCGTCCTTCTTGGGGACCATGACAACATTGGTGAGCCACTCAGAGTGGTAAATCTCTCGGAGCAGCCGACCACTTCCTCGCCAATTGCTTTTCTCTTCTGTACGGCGGACCGTCGAAGATGTTCCTTGACCGGTTTTACTTTCGGGTCGACTCACAAACGATGCTCAGCCAGTCCCCTGGGTACACCCGGCATGTCAGAAGGTTTCCATGCGAAGATGTCCCAGTTCTCACGGAGGAACTGGATGAGCGCTTCTTCCTATTTGCTGTCGAGTGAAGTTGAAATATGAGTAGGAGCAGCACTAGGATCGGTCGGGTGAATGTTAATCGGCTTGGTTTCACCGGACGACGGAAATACAGAATTAGTCGCAGGCTTCTTGGAGCGCAACAAATCACTCGGGTCTGCGTTCTTCCGGTATTCTTGCATTTCGACTGCTGCCATTTGTGCATCGGCGATTTTCGAGCCCTTCTGGAAGCACTCTTATGCCTTCTGCCGATTGCCAGTGATAGTAATCACTCCTTTGGGACCAGGCATTTTCAACTTGAGGTACACGTAACATGGTTGAGCCATGAAACGTGCATAGGCAGGCCTACCCAGAATAGCATGATAAGCACTCTGGAAATCCACCACTTCAAATGTCAACTTTTCTTTGCGGTAATTCTTGGAATGACCGAAAACCACATCAAGGGCAATCTGGCCGAGTGATTCAGCCTTCTTGCCAGGTATGACACCATGGAAACTCATATTGCTTTCACTAAGCTTGGACATCGGAATGCCCATTCCCTTCAAGGTCTCAGCATACAGGATATTCAGGCCACTACCACCATCCATCAGCACTTTAGTCAGTCGAGTGCCTTCAACAACTGGGTCGACCACCAGCGCTTGCCTCCCAGGAGTGGCTATATGTGCCGGATGGTCAGACTGGTCGAATGTGATGGCAGTCTGGGACCACTTCAAATAACTTGGTGTTGCCGGAGCAACCATGTTCACCTCTCTGTTGATAACTTTCAGTCGACTTTTGCTTTCAACATCGGCAAAAATCATCAGAGTGGAATTGACGTTGGGAAAACCATCATCATCTTCTTCCCTATCCTCACCCTTGTCCGACTCTTTTTCCTTCTCCTTGGGTTGTTTCTCTCGGAACTGCTGGATCAGGAGCCGACACTGTCGAGTGGTGTGTTTAGGGTAAATGAGATTACCCTCTTCATCTTTTTTGGCGTGAATGTGGCAGGGTAAATCCAACACATCATTTCCATCTTGATCTTTCACTTTCTTAGGGTTCCACGGCCCTTTGGGCTTCCCCTTGAACTTTCCTTGAGCCACAACTAAAGCCTCACCAGGAGCCGCTGGTTCGGCCTTGCGTTTCTGTTTTCGATTGGAATTCCCTCCTCCGGTTTCTTGGGCGACTATTTTGTGCTTGCCAGTCCGGAGTCAGTCTTCCTCTTCACCATTAGCGTACTTGGTGGCGATCTCCATCATCCGACTCAAGGACATATCCCCAGTCCGACCAAACTTCAGGTTCAATTCTCGATACTTAACACCCTCCTTGAAGGCACAAACTGCTTGATGATCTGACACATTCTCCACTGTGTGGTGCAACGTGATACATCTCTGGATATAATCTCTCAAGGTCTCATTCGGTTTCTGCACACAGGATTGCAACTCTGTTAACCCTGCTGGCCGTTTGCATGTACCTTCAAAGGTTCTAACAAACACTCGGGCAAGTTCCTCCCAACTATATATGCTGCCAGGTGCTAACTGATTCAACCACGCTCTGGCCGAGCCTTCCAACATCAGAGGAAGGTGCTTCATGGCCACTTCATCATTGCTGCCACCGATCTGAACAGCCACTCAGTAGTCCTCAAGCGAAGTGTCAGGCTTGGAATCACGAGTGAACTTGCTGACTCCAGCTGCCAACCTGAAGTTGGGAGGAATCACTGCTGCCCTGATGGCTCTGCTAAAGCACTCTGGACCTGAAACATGCACTCTACTGCCAGTCGGATAATCTCTGTCATGGCTAGGGATGAAAACGGAGCGGAAACGGACGAAACTGAGTGCTACCATATTTGTTTTCATATATTTTTGCAGAAGCGGAAACGAATACAGAAACCCCGGAAATGAATACGGAAACAGATACTACCGGAAACGGACACAGAGCGAATACAAAGCAGACACGGAAACAGAAGTGGGCGTTGACCGGAAATTAAAAAAACCTTGAATCAAAGAGAAATATGCGCAAAGCAGAAACAAATTTAATAAATTGTTAACATGGCTACAAAAAACATTATGTTAGCAACTTAGTGTAGTATTGTAGTAGTACAGGACAATTGTGTATATGGTCAAGTTGAGTACGTGTGTGGTAGTAGAAGTTGGGCTCAAATGATCCATTCTACTCATTGTATAATTGTGTGTTGTTTGGTGGTTGGACTACAAAACAGCCATAGGTCTATAGTAAAAACAGAAATTCCATATTCACGGAAATGGAAAGTTCCATTCCCATGCCTATGCCACCGGAAAACACCGTTCCGTTTTTGTTTTCGTTTTCGCATAAAAAATTCCACTTCCACTTCCGTTTTGCAAAATTCCATTTTCATTTTCATATTTCCTCTCCATTTCCATTTTTCCTCTGGAAATACGGAAAGTTGCCATTCCATTTTCATCCCTAGTTATGGCCTTCTCTGTGCGCTCTGTTCCTGTCAACCAGACCTTGAACGTGAATAGATCTCGCATCGAAGCCCGGCTCTCTGGGGTCGACTGGAATTCTTCATCCACCACTGTGAGGGCGTCTGTCATCGTGCTGCCGAGGCACATATGACCCACTCCTCGGGGGAGGCGTGGGCGCTCGACGACGGTCATCGTGGTCGAGTCGGTGATCATACCGCTCACGGTTTCTGTACTGATCTCGTCGGTCTCCACGTCCCTCACGCCTTGGAGGCGATCTTGGGCTGTGAGCCGACTGAACTATGTCTGCCATCATAGATCTGCTATGAATCCTATTCTGCGACTGAGATACTGCTGTGTTCTGCTCTCTCGCTGCCCGGAGTAAAGCCCGGATCTGCATCAAACCTCTGCCAGCTTCCGACTGGGAAGGATGAATCGACTCTGCTATTCGGGCTGCAGCTGTGAGATTCTGAATCGGAGTTCGGTATACCTGAGTTGGAGGCGGAAAAAGTTGTCGTCGACTGGATTCAGGAATCCGCTGCCGAGCACGCTTGTCGAGTGCGTGCTGGAGGTTCTCCAGTCGAGTGCGCTTAGCCAAGTTGGCTAGGTGCACCTCCTCCAAGGCTCGGGCCTCGGGGGTTTCTCCAACGATAGGAGTGTGAAGTGCATCCATATTGCGACGGCGGAGCTCTTCCCTCTGCTGCAAAGAAAGAGGCTCGGGGCGGTACTCTTCGTGAGCACGTGACGGATCGCCACCGCCATCGCCACCGTCGTTGCGGGGGAAGCCAGGAGGACTGCATGGTCCATTGACCATCAAAACTTCTGCCGCAGGGTCACTGTTGTCGCACTCGGATGCGGTCTCGACGGAGCCAGTTGACAGGTCGAACAGGCCGTAGAGAGTTTCGTCGGGCTCGATTGCCGCGACTTGCGGGGTGGCCGACTGGCGGGCCACTGCGTGCCTCACCCACCGTTGGAGCCGAAATCGACCGAAACACTTGCGCCGGCGAACAGCGGGGAGCGAGGACGCCACAGGAGCCGACCGATACTGAGTCGACGGCTGCCGAAGAAGGACGCCGCGGACGCACGTGCGAAAGTGCGTCGCCCCGCGGACGGGGAGCGCCTCCACGTCGAGTGGAGCCTCTTGGAGCCAGGGGGAGTCGTCGGCGACGAAGACGAGCATGCCGAGACGGATCTCACGGCCCTCAGCCAATCCACCGCCGGAAACCATGATGATGGGAATGAAAAAATCGCAACTTCACCAACAAGTCGCTAAGACACCTGCCCCACGGTGGGCGCCAACTGTCGTGGATCTAAGACTGATAGTAGAATGGGGGTAGGTATGTAGAGGCAAGATCCTAGATATGGCGAAGTTGTACACACGAGTTTTACGAGTTCAGACCCTTTGCGGAGGAATTAATAGCCCTACGTCTCGGTGCCCGGAGGCGGTCGACTGGATTATGCGTGTCTGTGTGTTACAGGGGGTGCGAACCCTTGTCCTAGTGGAGGGGGTGGCTTATATAGAGTGTGTCGGGACCCCAGCCAGCCCACGTTACAAGAAGTTCAATGTACATAAAGAAGGAACGTTACAGGTAACGTCCGTAATAAAGTGCTATAAATGATCATTAAGTCTATGAGTAAACGCCCGACCGTTGCTGTGTAGAGTGACCTTAGATCTTCCATATGTCGAGTGGTTTCTGTTATGGTCGAGTGACATTGATTCTTCCTAGTGGAATGTTTCTGGTCGAGTGAACGATGGTACCCCTCGAATGCTTCTGACTTTAGGGTGATGTCCTTGGGGAAGGTGTCTAGGTCAGGCCTATGACCCTACCCTAGGTACATAGCTTCATCACCAAACACCGGACAGTGTCTCTGGGGCTACGGTCTACATGGGGCTTTTCTCTTTCTACGTCACTTACCTCAAAACCTGTCAACAGGTTGCTGCAGGCTTTGTTCAGTCCACCCTTGGCGGACTGAACCTTCTCGATCACCGCACCCATAAGGACACGGTGCTCGTCCACAAGGGAGGCGCCTCGTAGCGCCTCCATCAGGTTATCCGGCGCCCCTGGTTGGACAGGGGCCACCGGTGGAATCGACGCACCCCCCTCCTTCGAAGGGGGATGCTCGCCCGACTCCGGAGCCATATGGGTCTCCGGAATCGTATTCGGATGAGGGCCGAACTGAATACGGCCCTCTTCGCCAGTCTCCATGGGGATCTGCTCCCCCACATGTCCGGCAGCGGAGGTCTCGCCTTGTGGCGCCTCCCGGACAGCGTCCTGGGCTCCTCCCCGGCTCGGAGCGGTCCTCCGGGACAACACTTCGGTGTCGTCCCTGGCCACGGGGGAATAAGCGGGCGGCGGCGACATGCTGGCCATTTCCGCCGGATCCAACGAGCCTCCAGATGAGGATCGCTGGATGTGGGCACGGGCCAGACTGCAATAGTACAGTTAAACCACACCAAGATGACAAAGAAAAAAGGCCGGATATACGGGCATGTACGAGTCATGACACTTACGATGCGGCCTGGGGCTTAGTGCGCGGGCGTCGTTCCGGACTGCTGTCAATGTCCCACGCGGTGTTGACCGCGGAGACGCCCTTCCCCTTCTTGGGCATTTCCGCCTCCAAATGCGCGGAAGCCGCCCTCTTCTTCTTTCTCTCCTCAGGGGGAGGGTTGTTCTCCTCCTCCTCCTCTTCCTCGTCATTGTCCTCAGGGACAGAGGAATGGGCTTCTTCGTCTTCGGACGTCACGTCCGAAGTACCCTTGCGACGGGGGCCACTCTTGGCCCCCTTGGCCTTTTTCTTGGCCTTCTTCTCCGGCGCCTTATAGGGTGCCGGCACCAGCATCTTCGCCAGACGCGGGATGACCGGTTCCTCGGGCAGTCGAGCCGGACACTGGATCCGCTTCGCCCTCTCCATCCAGTCCTGAAAAAGCAATAATAAAAGCTCAGGCATCATCCTTGAAACAAACAAGTAGGGGATACGTTAAAAATAACATACCTCGCTGGCGGGGTGTTTAACGTCGTGCCCGCGGTCTGAATCTGCGGCCGGCGGTTTCTCGTTGCCCTTAAAGAGCAGCTTCCACGCTCCTTCGTGAGTAGTCTCGAAGAGCCTCACCAGGGTCTGGTGCTTCTTCGGATTGAACTCCCACAGAGGGCGGCTTCGGCGCTGACACGGGAGAATCCGGCGAACTAGCATCACCTGGATTACATCAACAAGCTTGACGCTTTTGGTTACCATGCTTTGAACGCGCGTCTGCAGCGCTATCAGCTCATCAGGCGAACACCAGTCCGGACTCTTCTCGACCCAGGAGGTGAGTCGCATGGGAGCACTGGAGCGGAATTCGGCAGCCGCGGCCCAGGTGGTGCCGCGGGGTTCTGTGATGTAGAACCACTGTTTCTGCCACTCCTTTACTGTGTCCACGAAAGTGCCTTTTGGCTAGGAGACGTTGGACAGCTTACTCACCATGGCTCCTTCGCACTCCGTGTGCTGGCCATCCACCACCTTCGGCTTCACGTTGAAAACTTTGAGCCACAGCCTGGAGTGGGGATGGATGCGGAGGAAGGCCTCACACACGATGATAAACGCCGAGATGTTGAGGAAGGAATTTGGGGACAGATCATGGAATCTATCCCGTAATAATACATCAGCCCGCGGACGAAAGGGTGGAGTGGGAACCCTAGCCCGCGGAAGAAATGGGGAATGAATACTACCCTCTCGGCGGGCTTCGGCGTGGGGACGATTTGTCCCTCGGCCGGCAGACGGTGGGCGATTTCCTTCGCCAAATATCAGGCCGCCCGAAGCTCAGTGATGTCCTCCTCCTTGACGGAGGAGACCATCCACTTGCCCTGACCTCCGGATCCGGACATGGTTGAGTGCTAGCTTGAGTGGAAAGGAAATTAGAACTTGGGCGCTGGAGCTCGAGATTGGAAGGGCGGAGACAGAGAGAAGGCGTGAGAGAGGAAAAGGGAGTCCTTATCCCCTTATAAAGGCAGTGAATATTGAACGCCTCCCCACTCGTCTTAGGATTCGCCTATTCCCAAGGGATGTATAAACGGCACGGTTGGGTTACCCATACCCGCATTGAGAATCCCGCGGTAAGGGGACACGATCTCTGCTTTGACAAGACATGCTAATGGCAACCGCGTCTTGGGACGTGGGGCGTCGAACACAAAAGCGGTTTGGAATTATGACCGGTCAGATGCAATGTCGTGCTACGAAAAGTTGTCAGGGGATGGAGCTCGTGTAAAATTGTATTCTCTCTGCGGTTGTGTATGATGTGTGTGACAGGGCCGGATACTATCGTCGCATCTGAAGACTATCTTGGAGTTTGGAAAGGGGAACCCGCCTTGCAATGCCGAAGACAATCTACGCGCCGGACTCCTCGCCATTGAAGCCAGGTTCAGGGGCTACTGAGGGAGTCCTGGGCTAAGGGGTCCTCGGGCATCCGGCCTGTTATCCATGGGCCGGACTGATGGGCTGTGAAGACGCGAAGGCCGAAGACTGTACCCGTATCCAGATTGGACTCTCCTTGGCGTGGAAGGCAAGCTTGGCGACCAACTATGAAGATTCCTTCTTATGTAACCGACTCTATGTAACCCTAGATCCCTCCGGTGTCTATATAAACCGGAGGGCGTAGTCCGGATACCGCATATATTCATTACCATAGTCATACAGGCTAGACTCCTAGGGTTTTAGCCATTACGATCTCGTGGTAGATCAACTCTTGTAATACTCATATTCATCAAGATCAATCAAGCAGGAAGTAGGGTATTACCTCCATAGAGAGGGCCCGAACCTGGGTAAACATCATGTCCCCCGTCTCCTGTTACCATCGATCCTAGACGCACAGTTTGGGACCCCCTACCCGAGATCCACCGGTTTTGACACCGACACCGGCCACCTTCCAGCCCGCCGCCCCCGTGCACCGCGGACCGCCGACCCATCTCTGGACGCCGTCGGACTACGTCGACCTCTGCAGCGACGACGACACCGGCGGCCACTGAAGACGGCGATGGCCACGGCATGGACGGGCGCGGCAGCAGCGCGCGGGCGGCATTTTTTTATTTTGCTTTTATGTTAATTATGAAACTGGGCCGTTTAAGTGCGGCGTGAAACTGGGTCGTTTTGTGGCCGTGACCCTAAATATGTTTTAAGTTTTTTTAACTGCATTTATTTACTTTTTTAGGTATTTTATTTTAAGTTTTTGTTTTTTTATCACGTCCACCCCGGACATGATTTGGGGTATGGCCGCGCGTTGGGCGCACCCACAACCCAACGGACAGAGACGGACATGGGCGAACCCATTGCCGCCCCAAAGGGACAAAATCCGACCAAACCGGACGTCCGTTTGGGGTCGCGCGGTGGAGTTGGCCTTAAAAGTTTCCTATTTGTTGTGTGTGTGTTATGCGGCTAGGAAAATAGAGCATTGGGTCACAACGTGGTTGCTTTTGGTTGGACATGCAGATGCTCACACGTCCGCAGAACATCCTCTATAGGAGATTAGAGGATAGATGCAACTCACGATATATTGATCGGGTGCATATGCACGTATATATATAGGTACAAGGGTAGCCACGTCCTCAACTATACAAGGGAGGAGGACGGCTTGTGGTACAAGAAATATACATGCAATATACATATCTCAACACCCCCCGCAGTCGAAGCATCGGGACGTCCGACGCAGAGACTGGAGCGAAAATCCTCGAAAGACGACGTAGGCAACCCTTTGGTCATGATGTCCGCAAACTGTTGGGAAGTAGGGACATGGAGAACCCGGATGTGTCCAAGAGCCACCTGTTCCCGAACAAAATAGATATCGAGCTCAATATGTTTGGTGCGGCGGTGATGAACTGGGTTGGCGGAGAGGTACACAGCGGAGACGTTGTCGCAGTAGACAATGGTGGCCTTGGCGACAGGACAAGAGAGCTCAAGAAGAAGCTGACGAAGCCAAGAGCACTCTGCAACAACATTAGCCACTGCTCGATACTCGGCTTCAGCACTGGAGCGAGAAACAGTGGGCTGCCGCTTAGATGACCAAGAGATCAACGATTGTCCAAGATAAACACAATAGCCTGAGGTGGAACGTCTCGTGTCAGGGCAGCCGGCCCAGTCAGCATCCGAGTAAGCAGTGATGTCCAGAGCCGGAGAGGCATGAAGAGACAAACTGAAATCCAAGGTGCCGCGGATGTAGCAGAGGATCCGCTTGACCGCAGTCCAATGAGCATCACGAGGAGCATGCATGTGTAAGCAGACCTGCTGAACGGCGTACTGAAGCTCCGGGCGTGTCAGAGTGAGATACCGAAGAGCACCCACAATAGACCGATAAAACAAAGTATCCGGAGCAGGTGATCCGTCGGTGGCAGAGAGCTTGGCCTTCGTGTCGACAAGAGTAGACGCGGGTTTGCAATTAAGCATCCCAGCGCGATCAAGAAGCTCATGAGCATACTTCCGCTGATGAAGAAAGAAGCCATCTGCACGTCGAACAACCTCGATGCCGAGGAAATAGTGCAGAGGACCCAGGTCCTTAATGGCAAACTCAGCGCGAAGACGATCGGTAAGCTGTCGAAGAAGAGCACTAGAGCAAGCTGTCATGATGATGCCGTCGACATAAAGTAGTAAGTAGGCGGTAGCATCCCCGTGTTGGTAAATGAACAGCGAAGCATCGGAGCAAGCGGAGCGAAAGCCGAGCTGATGAAGAAACGCTGCAATGCGTTGGTACCAAGCGCGGGGAGCCTCCTTGAGCTCGTACAAGGAGCGAGAAAGCAGGCAAACATGCTCCGGACGAGTGTCGTCGACGAACCCCGTAGGCTGCTGGCAATAGACCTGCTCCTCAAGATGGTCATGAAGAAAGGCGTTGGAGACGTCCATC
Organism: Triticum aestivum; assembly: GCF_018294505.1. Classification (NCBI taxonomy): domain Eukaryota; kingdom Viridiplantae; phylum Streptophyta; class Magnoliopsida; order Poales; family Poaceae; genus Triticum; species Triticum aestivum. The sequence continues at coordinate 300,872,619 of NC_057808.1, read as the reverse complement.
TGGTGCACCGGCCAGGCACGAGATACCGCGAGCTGAAGAACAGTGTGAATCGTCCCGGGCTTGACAACCGGTGCGAATGTATCCGTGAAGTCAACGCCAGCACGCTGTCGAAAACCTCGGACCACCCAACGTGCTTTATAGCGGTCGAGGGTGCCATCGGGATGAAACTTGTGCTTGAACACCCACTTCCCGGTAATGATGTTGGCGTGCCGGGGGCGGGGAACAAGCTGCCAAGTCGCATTGCGCTGTAGAGCCTCAAATTCCTCCTTCATCGCTGCATACCAAAGCGGGTCGCGAAGAGCCATACGAGCGGAGGTCGAAAGAGGCGACAGTGGCACCGTAGACGCCGGACAAGCATACTCATCAGCAGAGTAACGGAGACTCGGCCGATGAACGCCCATGCGTGCACGAGTGATAGGACCAGCAGGTGGTGGTGCAGTAGCCGTAGAAGCAGCAGGTGCCGGGGGCGCGCCATGCATGGCCGGGCTGGGCGACTGCCCCGACGAAGCTGGTGAAGGCGCCGGCGTTGCCAGCGAAGAGCCCGGGGTGGCCGGCGAGGCTGACGAGACCGGCGTGGCCGACGAGCCAGGCGAGACCGGCAAAGACTTTGATGAAGCCAGCTGAGGGGCTGGCGAGGCCAACGGTGCACAACCCAAAGAAAAAGGTCCCAGTGCAACACGTCGGTGTGTAGAGCCAGCCAAGTGGTGATCATCTCCAGCAGGTGGCACCTCCATTTGTTCCTGTGCAAAAGGAAAAGAGCACTCGTCGAAATAAACATGCCTAGAGGTGATGACACGATGAGACACCGGATCATAACATCGGTAGCCTTTAGTGTTAGCCGGGTAACCGAGGAAGACACAAGGCAAGGAGCGAGGGGCAAGTTCATGAGGGGCGGTGGCTGCGACACTAGGATAACCGAGGCATCCGAAAATGCGAAGACCGTCGTAGGATGGAGGAGACCCAAAGAGAAGATGATGTGGGGTGTAGTTCCAACGGACACGACACAGACGTAGGTTAACAAGGAGGGTGGCGGTGGCAAGGGCATCCGGCCAAAACCGGGGTGGCATGTAGGCGTGAAACAAAAGTGTGGACGCAGTCATTAAGAGTGCGAAGAACGCGTTCGGCCCAACCGTTTTGCTGGGAGGTGTATGGACAGGTTAACCGAAAGATGGTGCCGTGGTTGGAGAGAAGTGTACGGATGGTGAGGTTATCGAATTCCTTCCCGTTGTCAGTTTGGAGAGCATGGATGGGACGACCGAACTGTGTAGACACATAGGAGAAAAAGGCGAGGAGGATGGCGGGAACGTCAGATTTCCGACGAAGCGGAAAGGTCCACACAAAATGAGAGTAGTCATCGAGAATAACAAGATAGTATAGAAAACCAGAATTACTTGTGATAGGTGACGTCCATACATCGCTATGAATTAATTCAAAAGGATAAGAAGCAACTGTCGAAGAAGAACTAAACGGGAGTCTAACATGTTTGCCCATGCGGCATGCTTGACAAGAATGAGCATCCGCTTTATTACATGAAAAAGAAAAACCCTTGACTATTTGACGAAGTGCGGTGGTGCTAGGATGACCGAGACGAGCGTGCCAAAGATCAATGCCGACAGAGAGAGCGAGAGGTCCAGTGCGTGATGATGATGAAGGCTGGACGGGGTACATGTCGCCGGGACTGTCACATCGGTGAAGAACCATCCGGGTGCAGGCGCCCTTAACAGAGAAACCAACTTCGTCAAATTCAACAGTTACAAAATTATCACGGGAAAGATTACGAACAGAGACTAAGTTCTGAATAAGTTGAGGAGACACGAGCACATTATTAAGAGACAATGGCCTAGACGTAGATGGAAAAGGAGTAGAACCGACATGAGTAATGGGAAGACCAGCGTCGTTACCGACGATGATACGAGAAGATGTGTGGACGGGAGACGCGGAGGAGAGGTTACCCGGGTAGGCTGCCATATGAGATGATGCACCGGTGTCCATGAACCAGTTGCCACCGCCGGTGTAAGAACCGGGCTGAGGCGTGTATTGCAGCGCCGAGAGCAGAGCCGGGTCGTAGGAGACCGGCGGCGTGGGGTAGCCAGCAAACCCCGTCACCCCCACTGGGGTTTGGCGCGCCATAGCCAAACTGTGCAGGGTAGGGGGGAGGCGGTGGTGCCGGAGCGCCGAGCTGGGGGGTCGCGTAGAAGGCCTAGTGTGCCACTGGTCGAGGCCCGAGAAGTCCTGGAAGTGGAGCGCGGGGAACCGGCATTGTATAGGCGTGTACAACCCCGGTCCAGGGATTGTGGCCGGTACCCCCATGGTGGCGAGGGAAGTTGCTGTTGCTGGCCACCACCACGCTGCTGTCCACCGCCGTTGTTGCTGCGGTTTCCACGGCCACGGCCGCGCCGGTCGCCCTGGTTCTGCTGCTGTTGTTGGGGTGGGGGCACCGGCGCCGGAGGCCAAGGCGGAAGGGCGCCGTAGGGTGTGCCGTAGCCACCCGCACCAGCGGCTGCTGGAGGCACCGGTGGGCGAGGCTGCGGAGGCAGCGAGGCGCCGTGGCCCCCGGCGAGAGGTGTTGATGTAGACCCGCCGTGGGAGTAGCCGGCAGCGAAGGCGGTATGAACCGCACGAGCCCGCAGGTTCTTCAGGCGACGCTCCTCAAGACGTAGATAGGCCACCGCCCGTTCATAAGTAGGGTTAGCCATAAGAGTAAGATTGGACGCGGCATTACCGAGATCTTCGTTGAGGCCGGCGGTGAGGGTGGAGAGGAGGAGCTCGTCCCCAACCTTGAAGCCAACGTCGTTGAGCTCGTCGGGGAGAGTCTTGAGGCGCATGCAGTAGGAGTCGATGGAGGAGTCGTTTTGGTGGCAACCAAAAAACTCCTGCTGCAAGAAGACGATCCGTTGGAGCTTGTTGTCGGTGAAGAGGCCGACGATCTTCGTCCACACCGTGTAGGCATCATCACCGTCGCGAACAACAGTGTGAAAGATGTCCTTGGACACGGTGAGGAAGAGCCACCGGATGATGGTGGCGTCAAGCGCCATCCAATCCTCATCGCGACGCATGGCGAGGAAGTCGGTGGTGCCGTCGATGTGGTCACGGAGGTTGTACTCACGGAAGAGGAGGTTGAAATAGGTTTTCCATGCATAGAAGTTGGCCTCCGTGTGGGATAGCTTGATCGGAACACGATCGAAGATCGGAATGTCACGGATGTACGCCGGGTTGGGGAGAGAGCCGGCCTCGGAGGAAGAGGCGAACGGGTTGCTGCGTGGGAGAGGCTCGAGTGAGACATGGCAGCGATGGATGAGCGGCGCGACTGGGAGGCGAAAGCGGCGCGGCTGGGTGCTAGGGCAGAAGCGACGCACGACTTGAGGAAAAACGGCGGCGCGGCTGGGGATGCGAAAGCAGCGCTGGGCGTGGCTGGAAGCAAGGGAGCAGCGCAACTGATTGGGACGTGAGGTGCGGCGGCGACTAGGGCGCGCTGGAGAGAGGCGCAGCAGCAGCTAGAGCGGCGGCGGAAAGAGGTAAGGCGCGGCAGCAGCTAGGGTTGCAGGGCGCGCGAGGGTAGACCGAGTTAGGCTGATACCATATAGGAGATTAGAGGATAGATGCAACTTACGCTATATTGATCGGGTGCATATACACGTATATATATAGGTACAAGGGTAGCCATGTCCTCAACTATATAAGGAAGGAAGACGGCTTGTGGTACAAGAAATATACATGCAATATACATATCTCAACATCCTCAGATATGCTACCAGGTCCGCGGATATTTAGGGATCCCGTTGAATGGTAAAAACAATTTAGACACAGCGATCCAGACGTACAGGAGCTTTGAAAGTCCTATTTCCTCACCAGCTTGCAGAAAATGAAGGCGCAATACGCATTGATTTTTTCCCATCCGTCTGACATACGTATGGTTGATTGTGGAATTAGGCAACCACCGTGTTGCCGCAATCGCTGCAGAAAACACTAGTAGTATATCAAAGTTACTAGAGGAGCGAAATAAGTGAGTTGGCTGATGGAGCACATGTCAATTTTTTTTCAGCACATGGAGCACATGTCAATTAATCCAGCATGCGACGACAAACCATGGGATAAAAAAAAAACTTGAGGTGGCGTGCTCTTCATGGATCCCTTGCCAGAAGTATTTTTGCAAACCGGCATGTTGGAACTAAGCACAACCATGACTTCCACCTCCTAGCAAATTTTGTGATGGCTATGTTACGTGTGCTTAACCTTTGCTTAGTGTCATGCATAGGGTTTGCAGAGTCTGTCTTATGTCATGTTGTTACCTTCGTTGCTCTTGTCTAGGACATGTTAATTAAGTACTCCCTTCATTTTAAAATAAGTGTCTTTGATTTAGTACAACTTTATTTTGGGACGGAAGGAGTATATGATATTATGATATGGTAGTGCACAAGACGAAGGGTGGAAGGCTGGGCCTAATGCCTTATTGTTTTTGTTTCATTTGAGTTTCCCTAAGAATCAAGTTCTTGTTATTATGTTCCATGATTGAGCGCGTTAACCATATGTGGGTTTTTTATGCCCCCTTGACAGTTTCCATAACTGCAAACTATCCAAGAGTCATAAGTTGGTTTAAATTTACAAACTTGTGTTTTCTTTGTCAAGGACCATGGCCTCATGGATCTTTCGAAAAACTTGGGGCAGTGGTGTGGAATCCCACGTTGGTCCGCACGTGCGAAGCTACGAGTGGCTACTTGGGATTTAGTACTAGCCACCTCGGAACTTGGTGCAATACTAGCGACCGGGTCAGAGATACGACGACTCTTGGTTCGGATGTCGACCCAGCGGGTGTCTCCTGGACTATAGTAACGGAGCAAGTACCGTTCTTGAAAACTGCCTTAATCAGCATGTCTTGTGTCACAGTAGTTCGTGTCGCCGAGCAAGCGTTGTCGTGCCGCTCGGGACTTCCGGTGCTAGCTCATAAAATGGGTGCCTCTAAGCGGTAGATTCCGCTTGTTAACAGAGTGTGTATGGAGCCTATGATGGGGATGTTGGTGCACCCCTGCAGGTTTAAATGTTCTTCGAAAGCCGTGTTCGCATTTATGGATGATTTGGAGCTTAATGCTGATTCATGGACAACCTTAATCAATTTAACAAAAATTTGCCAACATGTGCATGCCTTGATTGTCTCTTCTTCGAGGGATAATTCCCGAGGAGAGGACACCAGAGTGTTATGAATGGGTAGGTAGGTGGATATATGATCAACTTACGACCTCGTTCGCATATGCTTTCTCATCTCAAATTCTAATAAAAGTAAGTATAGTATGTTGCTTAGCCGCTTGTTGTAACTTCACCATTTAACCCATTATCACACCTGAAAGTATTGTTAGTTCTAGTATCTTCAGTAATGAGACTTGTTGAGTACCCAAAGTACTCACCCTTTCCACAACAACAACTACAGGTACACGCTACTACGCTAATTGTGACGACAGGTTCGTTAGTATGTGGAGTTCTTCGACGATGACGAGTAGATTAGCGGGTTCTAGCTGGCAGCATGGAATCGATGGAATGTGATTGCTTGCTTAATGTTTCCACCTCTTAGGCATTACTTGATTTTTTTACTCGGACTATTTGAGACTTCGGCTGTGATGATAATGTTGGACCATGTGGTCTTCGTGTTTAATAAATTTTGATCTTTACACTTGTATGCCCTATTCATATATATACCATCTTTTTGGTAGTGGAATTGCTCTTATATTTGATTTGTAAAGACCATGACATATGACATTGTGTGTATGATACGAAGTCATATGCTACGACGACTCTATCTGTGCTTCTATTCTATAAATGGACCGCTAGGGTCTATATTTGGAATAATACCGCATATGGGGCCTTACAAGCTCTAATATGAGAAAAGAACATCATGTGAAAGTTTGGGAGAGAGGCCAGGGGTTTAGGACGAAAAAGAATAATAATAGCAATATTAATTAGGGTTTGAAATAATAAAAATATTGTTGTGACTAATATGTTCATGTCAAGTTAATGCAATGCAATATGATGGCATGATGTCCTAACAATGCCAGAAAAACATGCAAAGTTGTTTAGGGTATCACTCTAGGTTTTACACAATTTTCTAATAGTTCTGGCCGGTTTAAGTGTATTTGTTCTGATTTTCAACCAGGTTTTATTGTTTTTTCTATGGTTATTTTCTAGCCTTTTTACTCTATTTCTTTTGTTTTTTTACTTTTCCCATTTTATTTTTTCTTTATTATTTATTTTTTCCTTTCCCTTTTTTCTATTTTTTACTTTCATTTTCGAATACGTGGTGAATATTTTAAACATTTCATATACAATTTGGACATTTTTAAATACATGTTGAACATTTTTTTAAGATATGTTGAACAATTGTAACTTGCATATTAACCATTTTTAAATACACGGTGAACAATTTTAAGCACGCGTTAAAGTTTTCCAAAATTATCGCAAACATGCAAAAATTTCTTATTTATTTATGAATATTTTTAAGGGCACAATTTTTTAATAAGAAATTGCACGAACAAATTGTTGCATTTCTTAAACTTTTTTAGGAAATGTCATGAACATATTTTTAAACGTGTGAACATTTTTTATTTTCCTTTAAAAGTTGTTTTTAATAGTAGAACATTGTTTACCAATTATGTGAACATTTTTTTATATTTTCATGAAGATTTTTTAAATGGCATGAACATATATGTTTTAAACATGTGATCCTTTTGTGGAAATTGACAAACAAGCTTTTGAATTTTATGAACATTTTGCAAAAACCACACGAACAATCTTTTACATTATACGGCCATTTTTCATATCCGTTGAAATTTTTCAAAAACTGCAAAAGCTCATGGAGTGAGGGAACTTTTAAAAAAGGTGAAAACAAAAAAGTAAATAGGAACAACAAAAAGAACCAAAAACAATCGAACGAGAAAACGAGAAACGGCAGCTTAGTGGGCCGGGCCATGCGGAAGCAACTGCAGGCGAGCGGGGCGTGCGACTCGCCGAGAGCGAGACAGTTTGCGCCCGAGCAAGCACGCTCGTGCGCTCGGCCGCGCGGACGCTCCGCCCGGCGCCCTGCCGGCCGAGCGCCACCGATCGAGACGCGCGCTGAATGATGCGTGGAGGGGAGGCGGCTGGTGCACCCCCGGTGGAAGATCCGCGCGCCGGGCATCCAGAGCTCCCGCGGAGCGGAGGCGGAGCGAGTTGTGCTCGCGCCACTCCCTCTCCTGCTCTCCCTCTGCGCTCCAGGTGCTCGCGGAAATGCCGCGCAGCTTGACACCTCCGCCGGCCATTGTGCTTGGAGCGCCATGAGCGACAGGCGCAGACATCACACCTCCCTGGTCTCTGTCTAACCGCGTCCTCTCCATTTCCTTGAGACCGTGAGCCCTGAGCGTGCAGACACCACGCGACCACGGCGAGCACTCGTCGTCTCGTCAAGGTCAAGGTCAAGCACTCGTCGTCTCGCCTCTGTCTAAGCATTGTCGTCACTCACCTTCCAGGAAGTTTCGCGGAGCCGGAGACTGCCTCTGCCGATTGCGCATTTTCTTTGCGTCTGCAGTCAGCCTCTCATGTCTAGCAGTACACGCGTTCATTGCAGTCAAAGGTCAAGCAGAATCGACAACACCATGGCCACCCATGTCCCACAGAACACTGTACTGTGTGGCTATCTGCTCCACCCACCTCTACCGCTACTTCAGGACAGGATCGAGGCAGACAGTTTCTCGTGTGCTGCTCGCAGTTAAACAGCTGACAGGCAATCTACTCTGCTTCAATCCCAAGGTATGCTCCTACTCCCTCCGTCCCAAAATAATTGACTCAACTTTGTACTAACTTTTGGGACGGAGGGAGTACTTCCTATCTCCTTCCTTTGAACTGTGTTTTGAACCTCCATGTGTTCTTACTTCTTACTCAGAACCAAATAAAGTTTTTGTTCTGAATCTGGCCCCGACCGCCAAATGAATAAGATTAATCAGTCACCTAAAGCATCTGGCTACTGGCAACACGTTCAAAGTATTTTTTCTGGTAATAGGCAAATGGATCCTGTTCAGAAGTGAGTTTGCATTATTATCCTTACTTAGACAAAACGGGAAAAAAAAATTACTTACCCTCCAACCTCGAATGGTTCGACAGTTTTGATCAATTTTTTTTTGTCTTTCAGTGATCTTTCTTGGAATTTACATGCATAATACAGTGGTTTCCTTTCCTACCGTTTTCACTCACAGAAGGAGAGAGGTGGTGCAGATATGGCGCAGTGGAACGGCATGGAGCAGGCAGCGACTATCGCGCAGCTGGTGGGGGTGGATGCGTTGGGGCTCATCTCGACGATTGTACAGGCAGCACAGACAGTTCAGCGCAACAAGGAGACCTGCCAGGAGCTTGTGCAGGATGTGCAGTTGATAAATGGCCTGCTACGGATGCTGCAAAACCCAGAAATGATTTAGCGAGAAGAGATTGTAAATGCACTCAATGGGCTGGAGGGGACGCTCCGGGAGGCGTACAGCCTCGTCAGCTCCTGCCAGGACTGCAGCACCACATATCGCATATTCATGGAATGGAAACACACTGACCAGTTCCGACGCGTGAAGAAGAAGATTGCCAAGCACCTCCGCTTCTACCCTATGATCTTCCATGCTGACATAACTTGTCGTCTCGAAAGAATAAGCAACGGCACGCTGTCGACGTGCTCATCTCAGGTATAGTCAGTTTGTACTTCACTGGTAAACATCATCATGGCTTTTCGATTGTAGCCAAGGGTCTTCACGTAATACTAGTCTCGTATGCTTGAAATTTGTTTTGTTGTTTCAGGACGCAGGAGGAGTGCTGACATCATCTATCAGTCACTCAAACTCTGAAGCTCAGTCAGAATTCATCAATTTGGTCTACGTACTTACTTTGTTAGCAAGCACAAGGAAATAGAGATACTTAATCTGTTGCTTGGTTACTGCAAGAAGTGGCCACAACATTATTTCCAAAACATTTAGTTACATACATAAAATAGTTACTTTTATCTCTTAACCATGAATTTTCAGGACTGAATGTAGTTTACGGCCTGTTGAATTAGAAAGATCGCAGGCATGCAGGAGCGCTGAGTCCATTGCTGTTGAGGAACACCAGCTAACAAGTAATTCTTTCAGTTAACTGTTTATGGAGTTGGGATCTTGAATTTGATATATTGCATTGTATTGTGTACTACTAGGTTTTAGGGACAGGTAGGGGAAGGGCTATCACCCCAAAGGCAAGATAGAAGAGTTGCTCTCCTAATTCTAGCTGGATTTATTACTCATAGGGGTTGCTCTTTAACAATCCGATATAAGTAATAAATCATAGATCTTCTGATTGACTTGAGTCCCAAGTTAATAGCTCTTCCTAATTTAAATGACAAACTACGTAACTGAGAGATGGGATCTTAACCCATAAGTGGGAGCTGATTTCCTTGCCATGGGGCCATGTACTTTCATGTTCAACCTTGCCAAATGTTTACTTAACTTTCCAAAGTACAACTTCATGTCCTGTATGATTCTTCTTGAACATGGTTTAATCAAAGTATATTCCTATTACTTTTTCTGATATTGCTCATGAGTCATGTGTATAACATATTTAATTGAGTTTTAATTCAGGTTACCAGGAAATTGCTGAACCTTTTGCTAGGAAGCAGAAGTTCCGGTGGGGTCACTGTTTGCCCTGGAAAATGGTAGAAACAGCTCCTTGTATTCATGAACTCAACGGATCAGGTAGTAGCTACAAGCACCAACTCAACATCAATGCATACTGAAGATAATAGAATCAATAAATGAATATTTAGACGTATTAGTTATAACATTCGGCAAAACCCATCAACTTTGAAAGGAAACTACAGTCTGCATCACAAACAAACAAAGCTCATGGTGCATTCCCTGCAGGGTTTTCAGGTTTTCATTTCTCCCAATTGTTGGCTGCTACAAATAATTTTGCATTCCAATGCAAAATTAGAAGTTGTGGATACGCTGATGTGTATAAGGTACATAGTATGAATGTGCTTTTGAAAGAAAAGAAAAAAAAAATCCTTTTTGGATCTAGGAGGAAAAAAAAACTTTTTATCTTCTTGTATTATTCTTCGCAAGTATATTCTTAATGGTCCAAGTCTTGCTGCACTTTTCAAATGCATAACACACAAGCATCATAACTAAATTTTCACAACAAAACTTCCCTGGTTTATTCGCTGGTAGTTTTAGTGTTTTTTACTGATGCTGTTACCCTTTTAAGATGACCAAATTACCAGTGCAAAAAATTGTTTGGGCATTACATCAGCAAACATGCCTTTGCTCCTTTACTTTCATATATTCAAACATCATGAAGTGATCAGTTCATTAATTAAAATTCCCTGTCCCCCTGCTTCTGATTTAGCTACCTCAAGTTTATAAAAGATCTGACAAGACATGTCTTGGCATATGTAAATCAAGTTTCATCAACCCTGGCTAATAATGGCATGCAAAAAAGGTGCATCCACAACACCTTTACCTTTGCATACGACACATTAAACTTTATTCTTTCTGAATTTTTCCTAAACAGCATAGCTCTGATATTGAGTTTTGAGAGGCGAAAGATTGCATGCTGCTTGTTAAAGATAGATATTGATGGGACCCGACTAGATGACGAGTCGTTTATTGGCCCAATCTTTCACGGTACTCAACGAAATAGCAAGAACGTCGACAAACGATCGTCGCAACAGCAGCGTGGGTCGAAATAGTAGAGTGGCTCTTCGGATCAAGCAAAAACGCAAGAAGACCAAAGAACAAAAACTTGAGCAAGAATCTGATCGGATCAAATCCTACACATATAGCAGCTCCAAAATCCCTCAAGGATCAGCAAACAAGACATATATTTGACGCATCCAACCTGATGCTTTTCTCCACCCACCTCCAAAAAGTTCCGTCCCGTACAAGGCCGAGGCCTGCCTGTTTTATAGGCAAAACTAAACCTGAACCAACCGACCTAACAAACAAGCTAAAAAGATACGGACTCTTATCTCTTTCCTATTCTAACTAATCATGATTTAACTAATTAAGTATCCGGCAAGCCGATCACAAAAATCCAAAACAGACTAGCACTCAAGGAACGTACGTATGTTAAAGCTAAGTCAACATGGTTTGGACTCCTCCACGTTGCCTTGGGGTTTCGGCCTTCACGTCCTGGTACTCCTCGCACAGACGACCAATACAAAAGAAATTGCATGGTGTTCTAAAGGTTGGTTTGATCTTTTGCTTCTCTGGTTGTGTCGACGGCACCTCAATACAAAAACCTCCAATCTGCAGTGTACATGGAATAGCGCGGTTTATGGTCACATCAGATATCCATTCCCCGGATGAAGGTTCTAACATGCCAATTTAGACATATTTCTACCAGAGAAATTCTTACTTGTAATTAGTTTTAACATGGATTAAGATATGTACATATGTATGTCACCTTTTGTTTTGTTATCTGCAAAAGGAGCACAATCTTAAAGCATTTCTACATAACATGGATGTAAAATTGAATACTGTATTGAGCCGAAATGTATATGTCTAGAATCAAATGGTTATTTGGCATACATCCAACCTAGACGCTCCCCTTTTTTTTTTTGGAAATCTTTGCAGCAGTAATAAATCACATACCGACAAATTGTCATAGATAAACCTAGTGTTGATGCTTGCAGGGACGATTGGACAGTGGACTTGAAGTCATGATCAAAAGATTTCATCAAAATAACTCCCATTCTTCACTCACATTTGAAAATGAAGTCCGCTTTCATGCAAAGCTTCTACACAAAAACGTTGCTAAGCTCATTGGATGTTGCAGTGAAAGAGGAGAAGCACTTTTAGTCTATGAATCTCTACCAAATGGGAGTTTGTCTGACACGGTAACTGGTATGCCTCTTCTAAGTTGTTCTTATAGTTCATTGTGGGCCTTTTTCACTTAGTTTGTTCTCTCACGATTGTGACCATAAGTATCTCACTGGCACAGGAACAAGGGTGTCGCTCAACTGGTCTGAGCGCTTCAAAATAATTTTAGGGATAGCCCGCGGGGTGGCCTATCTACATGATTGCTGTGGGATACAAATTATGCATGGGGATTTAAATCCACAAAGGATTCTCTTAGATTCTTACATGACTCCTAAGATTACTGATTTTGCTTTTGCAAAAGTGTGTAGTCCGGATGGGCGTGAACGACACAAGGGTAGTTTACTCGGTACAAGGTATGAACTTATCAAATTCACAGTAAGCCTTTGCTCCATCACCTCATGTATTTTCTTCATCTTCATGTATTTTCGTATATGTTTGGTTTTAGGGGTTATATGGATCCTGGATATGTTATTGACCGTATCTACTCAGTTAAGAGTGACGTGTATAGCTTCGGTATCACTCTTCTTGAGATAATTACTGCAAAGAGGCCCGATGCACTTTTCAAGGATGCAGGTGATGTAAGTACATGTGCTAACTACTGTCCTCTGAAAACTGTGCTCTGCAAATAGAATTCCTTGGATGTACCAGCCCATTTTCTTTGTTCATATATCGGATTTGCTAAATAGGGGCACTCAAGTAATATAAAACGAATTGCCTTCTCTATTTATGATGCTGCAGCTTGTCAGATTGCCGACAATGGCAGGATCAATGGAGATGTACCACATGATAGATCCAGCATTGCATGGTGAATCAAAAATGGCCGAGATAATGAGATGCATTCAGATCGCGGTATGGTGCTCCAGGCCCAATGCGGGAGACCGGCCCAGCATGTGGGATGTTCTTCTGATGCTCAGCTGCGAGAGTGCAACCTTACGTGTGCCGGAGCCATCCCAGAGCCAGTGCGACACACAGGAGCCGTGTGAAGGGGTGCTATCGGATTCGGAGATAACTGAACCAAGATAGTACTCCTTTGGGCGATTCAAGGCCACAGATTTCATCGGGATCTACATGGCGCCCAGAGGATATTTAAGTACAGTACTCTCTCCGATCCAAATTAATTGACCTAGCTCTAGTAGAACTCATGGGAGTAATTTATTTAGTTGAGTATTTGCGCATCTGTGGAGCGATGATATGGGTACATAACCATTTCTTTTTGCACGTGTGTGTCACTCGTTATGATCACTCAATCACATTGTAGACACAGCATGAATCTCCTCAGTTTCTCACCAAGTACCCTGTAGTGTAGGTGTGCATCGTGCTGTTTATTCTTAACTTTGAAGAGAAGGTTATAGATGTGTGAACCCTGCAATGTACACCATGTTTCATCTTGATTGTATCGTCGTGCAAAAATCAAGCCGTCTGAAGCGCCTAGCTTATCCAATGTAAGCGCCTAGCCAACCGGCAAGGAGCGCAGGCGGCGGCGAAGGGCAGTGACACTGTGTCGCGTGGCCGCCTAGTGCGTCTGAAGCAGCTCCTGAATCCTGATGCATCATAGCTTGGGCCTCCTACGGTGTTGTGGCACGTTGCCTTGCCACCTCGTTGCCCTCAAAGTGTTTGACAAAATGACGCTTAATGTTGTTCAACTAGAAAGCAGGTTTCGCCAATAGAATGATACGTAAGCTTTGTGTATTTGAGAAAAAAGAAAGCAGGTTTCACCAAACCACGCGCATCGGACTAAGGAAGCGGCAGCACAAGAAAAAACCTGCTAAAGTGTCTGAAGTGAATTGAATGCTTTCTCCATTTTACCTGTCCTTTTCTGTTGGCCGTGCTAGAGTTTTCCCATTTGAATGGCTAGATATTTCGTATAATGTACATGCCTCTGTCAAATATAGATATGTTTGCCTTATACCAATTTATATGTTTTAACATAATCAATGATGCTTGATTAATTTAGATAGTATAACCCTGATACGCGGGAGCTCCTTTTAACCGCCTGTTTTAGTAATATGATGATAGATTAGCCTGAGGAATCAGAACCTACATAGTTCCATTTAGCATCTGAAACATTGTTTTTATGTGTATGATAAAAAAAATCATGACCCCCTCCCTCCTCATTTTTGTAATGTAGTCGACGCCATCATGTGTATCAAACTTGAGTATGGAGTAATGAAAAACTGGATGGGTGATCCATGTTTCCCAACCAAATATGCATGGGACGGCGTGAAATGTAGCAGCACAACTGGTAACGCTACGAGGATAATATCTCTGTGAGTTCTTTTTAAATGGTCTGTTATGTTCTACTCATATATGTAGCCATTCCCTTATGTTGAATGGTAATTTCCGTGCAGAGATCTCTCCATTAGCAGTTTGCATGGCGTGATATCTAATAAATTTGCATTGCTCGCGGCGCTCGAATATTTGGAAGTATCAATTAATAGGATCACTATTCTATATAGAATTTTTAGTTAAACTATTATTTTTTAAGGAAAAAAGTCCATTTACTACCCTGAATAAAGTGGGCGGTTCACTTTACCCACTGATCTATTTTTCCGCTTCTTTTACCCCCCAAAACAAAACCCAAACCGGACAAAACACCCCCTCGGCTGGTTTTTCTCCACCCGCTGCTGATGTGGCACTAGTCAACGGCGGTTTTGACCTAGGTGGGGCCCCCTTGTCAGGGTTCTCTCTCTCTCCGCGGGGTACCCTGCTCCGCCACCGCGCCTTGCCGCTGCTCGCCCTCACCGCCACTACTGCGCTGCTCGTCCTGCTGTTGTTGCCGCCGCCCCTAGCGCATTTGCCACGCCTCGCTACACTCGCCCACACCCGCTCGCCGGCCACCTGCACCTACCGAGCTGCTCTGCTGCTTGCAAGCCCCCTCCCCCCCCGGCCGCACCTGCGCGCGCCTCCTCTGCTGTCGTGCTGCCCCGCCGCTGCGCCCCGTCCGCGCGCTCGCCTAGCCCGCGACGTCGCTGACCGCAGCCGCCTGCCTATGTCGGCCGGTGCCCGGCCGCCCCTTCCCTTCCCGCGCCGACGCCGGACCGTGCCC
>NC_057808.1:300847460-300857331 GCF_018294505.1 Triticum aestivum | reverse complement strand
GTGTTTTGTCCGGTTTGGGTTTGTTGGGGGGTAAAAGAAGCGGAAAAATAGACAGGGGGTAAAGTGAACCACCCACTTTATTCAGGGTAGTAAAATGGACTTTTTTTTTTTAAGTGGGTCAGTACCTGGCTCTACCAAGTTATCCTTCCCAAAAGGTTACTTTAGTGGATAGATTATTTATAATTATTACTACTAAGCAAGACAAAATTACTAAATGTCTAAGTTGCGTACTACTTTGTGCAGAAATTTGTCAGTCAACCGTCTGAATGGCTCGCTTCCAGATTCCCTCTGTAAAAATAATGCAGGATCTTACGTTTTCAGGTTTGGGTTTTCCTGTTAACCTTTTTTTCTATTAATATGCGTCCAAATGTGAAATGTGGAGTGTTCTTCTTTCTGCGATCTTACACATGTACGGATGTAACAAATTTAAGATTGTCTTCCACACCAAATACTCTGAACTGATTGTAGTAAGTAATTTAAGGTATGAATCTGATCAAGACATGTGCAACCAAACAATTAGCCCGTCTTCATCGAGAAATAGAACATCTATCATATCTATTTCAGTATTGGTTCCTGCACTGGTAGTGGCTGTACTTGTCATTTCATATCTGGTCTGGAGGCAGAAAAGAAAGCCTAACAGTGAGTGTGCTCTTATGGTCTTATCTTCTATAACATGTATCAATGGGGATTATCATGGTTTACCATATTTAGTATTTATGTTATATCTATCATTTGCACGACCAGTTTCTACTCGTGATCCTGCCACAGGCAGAACTTGTGGGAGCTCCAGTTAGTAGGAAAGGTCACAGGGAGCACCTGGAAAATACTGAGAATCGCCGATTCACATACAAGGAGTTGGAGAAGTTTACAAATAAGTTTGAAAGGTTCATTGGACAAGGAGGTTTTGGGCTTGTATACTATGGTCGTTTAGAAGACAATACTGAGGTTGCTGTCAAGAACTCAAGATGCGTTGAAAGGTTCATTGGACAAGGAGGTCTTGGGCTTGTATACTATGGTCGTTTAGAAGACAATACTGAGGTTGCTGTCAAGATGTGTTCCGAGTCCTCGTCACATGGACCCGATGAGTTCTTAGCTGAGGTACCAATTTTGATCACCTAAAAGACATTAGAATTTTGCCGGTGGGATTCCTGACAAATTAAGAGATTATCGTCATGTTCTCTCTCTCGTTACCTAGGTTCAGAGCTTGACAAAGGTGTATCACAGGAATCTAGTATCATTGGTTGGTTTCTGCTGGGAGAAAGATCATTTGGCACTGGTTTATGAGTACATGTCTCAAGGCAATCTTTATGATCATCTGAGAGGTTTGTCCATTGCAAACGTAACCACTGATTACGTGATTAAGAGAGAACAACTGTGTAGCGGTCTCAGATCGCATACAATTTCTGTGCATTGTTCAAGACATTGTCTCAATTCCGAAGTAGTTTTCGGCTATCTACGTCTCTACCTTCTGCAGTGCATGCATATTTCTAGAGGCTGCGTGACAAAGAGAAAGTCTTGAACTATATTTTGTATTAATTTCAAGCACAAAAGAGCGAACTGAAATTACAAATAAAATTTTGCAACAATTCTGAAATAATAGTGCCCCTTTCGATCCATATTAATTGTCGTTGATTTAGTACAATCTTGTACAGCGACAAATAATCTGGATTGGAGGAAGTAAAAAATTCATAAAAATCCGAATTGTTTTCACAACACACATGAATGAATGTTCTACTTCCGTGCAATTTTTTACAATAAATAACATTCAATAGGTCAGTGCAAAAAAAAAGGAACACAATCAACTTTCTGAAAAAGCTCACTGTTGAAGCATTTTGGGGTTTCTGTTTTGCTTTTTCTACCCAAAGTACACGAATGTGATTTCTTCAATAAAATTTATATGTGCGAAGAAAACTCAAGAATGTTTGTCTACATTTTCTTATATTGATTTTTTATTTATTTTTACGTGAATGTTACTTTCGCCTTAGTAGCAGCTAGACGTACATATAGCTGATGAACACTGACAAATCCCAAATCAGCCAGGAGTTTCCTAAATCGGCTCACTGTTCTTGGACCTTTAGCGAACACAAGCTAGCAGCCAAGATGATGCCGCAATTTCCCCTCTGATCCACGAACTCGCACCTGCTCGGTCAGCAAACAGGATTTGAGCGCTGGGCCGCTGATTTGGTTGAGGTCGAGACCAGCAGGCAGGAATTTGCACCTCAATTGACTTAGCCATGGATCTCTCTTCAACGTGACACAGGATTTTTTATATGTTTTGGTCTCAACCTTGGAGCCCCAATTTTATTGATCCTACTTGCATTGGGGGCATTGTGCTGTATTTCAAATTTGTAGTGCTATCATAACTCTTTTTTTTTTTGCGAGTAGTGCTGTCATAACTCAACTTGTGGTTTAATTATGAGGTCCCAGAAGTATAATTTGCAAATGAAAAACATCAATAATTCAACTCTTTCTCATCGTATTGCAAGTTGAGGCACTAAATTTTATGTAGTGGTTCTGTCCGAGGTCGCACGACGGAGTTTGATCCTCCAAATTGCAATGTCAACTAATAAACCAGAGCCCGTCCGACCAATTCCCGTGCGAGTGTGGTCATTTTCAATTATGTCATTCATCGTTCATTTTACCCGTCATCCAAGAACTAGTCAGTGCACACCACAATATCGTCGTCTTCAAGCATAAAAACAATAAACATGTACATATGTCAATATGCCGTGTCAATCTGAATCTTCAACTGCTACTGCTTATATCACATAGATGGGCCATCGCATTTACAAAATAAAGGTTGTAAGGGCATCTTCAACGCCGACCATCAAACTGCCCATATACATTCGAACGTGTTGTATCATCCAGCACGGACCTGTATCGGTCCGCTCAGCGCTCCGGGCGTGCTTTTTCTCACAAACCGGAGACAAACTAGGAGAGCTTTGCACGTGTCCGGACACTACCACACCCGCGTCTGACCGCCCTGGCCCACCCAACAACCCTAGCGCCTCTCTCGCGCTTTCCTTCTGATGCACACGCCGCTTCCCGCGCCGCATCAATGCCGGCCCGGAGCACAGAGTGGCTGACATTGATGCCGCGGTGTGACCGCCGCTGGCCGACATGACCTCTCGGGAGTCGCCGCTTCAATGCGGGCGCAGCTTCCCGAGAAACCAACTCCAGCTGTTGTGCTGCATTGAAGCCGCTCACCGTCCGTTCGCATGGCCTGGCCGAGGCTTTATAAGCCGTGTTGCGGCACCGTCCACATCGCGATCTCTCTGCTCTTCCTCCTCCTCCTTCCCTCCCTGCCCCACTTCCTCCACAACTCCAGTGATAGGCAAGTCATGGGTCAGGCGGCGGTTGAGGGAGTCCTGGATTAAGGGGTCCTCGGGTGTCCGGGCTATGTAACATGGGCCGGACTGATGGGCCGTGAAGATACAAAGCAGAGACCTTTCCCCGTGTTCGGATGGGACTCTCCTTTGCGTGGATGGCAAGATTGGCGTCCGGATGTGTAGTTTCCTTTCTTTGTGAACCGACTCTTTACAACCATAGACCCATCCGGTGTCTATATAAACCGGAGGGTTTAGTCCGTAGAGGCTATCAGAATTGATATAGGCTAGACATTTAGGGTTTAGCCATTACGATCTCGAGGTAGATCAACTCTTGTAACTCCTATACTCATCAAAGTCAATCAAGTAGGAAGTAGGGTATTACCTCCATTAAGAGGGCCCGAACCTGGGTAAACATCGTGTCCCCTTTGTCTCCTGTTACCTTCGATCCTCAGACGCACAGTTCGGGACCCCCTACCCGAGATCGGCCGGTTTTGACACCGACATTGGTGCTTTCATTGAGAGTTCCATTGTGTCGTCAGCAGAAGGTTCGATGGCTCGTTCGATCATCAACAACGATGCTGTTTCCGGGGAAACTTTCCTCCCCGGTCAACTTTTTGTGTTCGGCGGCTTCGCTCTACGTGCCAATTCAATTGGTCACCTTGAACAGATCGACAACTACGCCCCTGGTCATCAGATCAGATTCGGAAGTCTGAATTACGTCGCCGACATCCAAGGAGACTTGATCTTCAAAGGGTTCACGGCCTCGACCACCGAAGGAAACCCATTGGATCCGTCATCAGGCACTGTTCAAAGACCAACTATCATCCCTGCCCTGGCCTTAGATCCGGGGCAGACTACTTCATCCGAAGATGGGTATCTGAAACCCACCGGACTCTCTCCTACTATGGAACTTTCCTCCGGAGACCCGGAGTCAACTATGTCTTCGGCGAGCCTGGAATCAAGTAGGACTCTCCCTATCGTCGGAGAGCCGAACCCGCCTCAGGATGCAAACTCCGAACTCTCAAGGTCCGCATCTAGTAAGCACAGCCTGGCAGAATCTGCCGTGCCTAGCCCTGCAGGTCCTCAGTTCCCTGTCCGGCCTTCGCTCTTAAACGAGGCCTTGGACTTAATGCGATCCCTCGCCATTACGGAAGTATTGCCTCCGAACTATGCCCAGCCCGGACTAGGGGCTGAGAGCGGGGAATTTTACGTCCCACCCACCACCCACTTAATAGCCACTGTCGAGGATTTGACCGACATGCTAGATTATGCCTCCGAAGACATCGACGGTATGGACGACGATGCCGGAGACAAACAAAGCCAAGACCCGCCATTCACCGGGCGTTGGACGGCTACCTCCACATATGATGTGTATATGGTGGATACACCCAAAGAGGAGGACGACGAAGGCAGGAAAGATCCGAGTGAGGACAAGCCTGCGGACACACCACCGAAATGTCGACGTCAGCAGCGCCGCTCAAAATCATGTCGCGAAAAGGACAATAATACCGGCACCGGAGACAATAACACTCCGGACAACGCCGAATATCCCGAAGACCCCGTCGAGCCTACGTCCGAACAGGATGATTGGGAGGAGGGACAAGTGAACCCCGACGAGCTGGTCGGGAATGAGGATTCGGAAGATAGCAACTATCTACCGATCTCCGAGGATGATGTCAGCCTCGGCAACGAAGACTTCATCGTGCCAGAGGAACCCCTGGAGCAAGAGCGCTTTAAGCGTCAGCTAATCGCAACTGCGAGAAGCCTAAAAAAGAAGCAGCAACAGCTCCAAGCCGAATAGGATACCCTTAACGACAGATGGACCCAGGTCCTAGCTGCTGAAGAATACAGCCTCGAGCGCCCAACAAAGAGTTATCCGAAGCATCGGCTACTACCACAATTTGACGACGAGGCCCTTGAGCCAATACCGTCAAGATATGACTGCGCTGATGAACCAGACCGACCACCACGTTGGCGAGATAAAGCGGCTACTTACGCCGAACACCAACCTGCACCACCTCGTCGAAGAGGCAAAGAGGTAGCGGCTCCAAGATACACCTACGACCTACGACATGACCTGGACATTAGAGCCGGCCAAACTAGATCAATCTATGGATCAAGGGGGCGTGCCCCAACGCGAGAAGACGGCCATCAAGCCTGGCGCGATAGGCATAACCTCACTCGGGCTGAAAACCAAACACTGATGTCATCCGAACTCCGTCGTGACGTTGCCCGATACAGAGGCGCCACCCACCCCTTATGCTTTACCGATGAGGTAATGCAACACCAGTTTCCAGAAGGGTTTAAACCCGTAAACATTGAATCATACGACGGCACGACAGATCCCGCGGTATGGATTGAGGATTTCCTCCTCCGCATTCACATGGCTCTTGGTGACGATCTCCACGCCATCAAATATCTCCCCTTAAAGTTGAAAGGACCAGCACAGCACTAGTTAAACAGCCTCCCAGAGAACTCCATTGGTAGCTGGGAAGATTTGGAGGATGCCTTTCGAGATAACTTCCAAGGCACCTATGTCCGGCCTCCGGATGTCGATGACCTTAGTCATATAGTCCAGCAACCCAGAGAGTCAGCCCGCAAACTCTGGAGTAGGTTCTTAATTAAAAAGAACCAAATCATCGACTGTCCAGACGCCGAAGCCCTCGCGGCCTTTAAACATAGCGTCCGTGTTGAATGGCTCGCTCGACACCTCGGCCAAGAAAAGCCGAAGTCCATGGCATCTCTTACCGCACTCATGACCCACTTTTGCGCGGGAGAAGACAGCTGGTTGGCTCGTAGAAGCAACAGTACCAGCGACCCTGGCACCTCCGAAGCCAGAGATGGCAACGGTAGGCCACGACGCAACAAACACAAGCGTCGAAGCAACAATGAAGATACCGAAGACACGGCGGTCAACGCCGGATTCAGTGGCTCTAAATCCAGTCAGCGGAAGAAGCCATTCAAAGGAAATAAAGATGGTCCATCCAGTTTGGACAAAATACTCGATCGGCCTTGCCAGATTCATGGCACCCCTGACAAGCCTGCCAATCATTCCAACAGAAATTGTTGGGTCTTTAAACAGGCCGGTAAGTTAAATACCGAACATAAGGGGAAAGGGCTGCCAAGCGAGGACGATGAAGAGCCTCGCCCACCGAACACAGGGGGACAAAAGAAATTCCCCCCTGAGGTCAAAACAGTGAACATGATATATGCCACGCATATCCCCAAGAGGGAGTGCAAGCGCGCACTAAGGGACGTCTACGCCGTAGAGCTTGTCGCCCCTAAATTCAACCCGTGGTCGGCTTGTCCGATCACCTTCGATCGCAGGGACCACCCGACCAGTATCCGTCATGGAGGTTTGGCAGCCCTGGTCCTTGATCCAATCATCGACGGATTCCATCTCACCCGAGTCCTCATGGACGGCCGCAGCAGTCTTAACTTGATTTATCAAGACACGGTCCGCAAAATGGGCATTGACCCAGCAAGAATCAAGCCTACTAACACCACCTCTAAAGGAGTGATACCCGGCGTAGAAGCCCGCTGCACGGGCTCAATAACATTGGAAGTAGTCTTCGGTTCGCCGGATAACTTCCGAAGCGAAGACTTGATCTTCGACATTGTCCCCTTTCGCAGTGGTTATCACGCACTGCTCGGACGAACCGCCTTCGCTCGCTTCAATGTGGTCCCGCATTATGTTTACTTAAAGCTCAAAATGCCTCGACCCTGCGGCATTATCACAGTAAATGGAAACATGGAGTGCTCCCTCCGTATCGAGGAGCACACTGCGGCCCTTGCAGCCGAGGTACAGAGCGGCCCTATCAAGCCGAACACTTCATCGGCCATCAAGCCATCGGACACTGTCAAACGAGTCCGGTCTACCCTGCAGAACGACAGCTTGGTCCATCCAGAGCTGGACTAGCAATTCTGCCTCCGTCAGTCCCCTCATCTAATCATGGTTTATGTACCGCGTGTGCACAACTATGCACTGAAAATACCTTGGGCAAGGACGGAGGCACACGGAGGACAAGGGCCATAGTGCGGCTCGGCCCTATTCGAACCTTAATCTTCTTCTTTTGCTTATTTTTTCCTCTTTTCTCTCATATTTCAGGTTCTTCAAAACCTAAATCACTTTTCGGTGGTACAAGGGCCCTTTCACAGGCCCCTTTTATATACACGATCGTCGATCCTCTCAAAGGATCCTCCACCAAGGCAAAAAGCGACGCAGACGTGCGGCAGGGTGTCCAAAGGATCTTCAAGACCACCTTTTCTTCTTTAGGACCTGTATACAGCTTTCCCTTGTTTACAAGATCTCGGCATGTAAAATAGCCTTGATGCTTTTGGCATTCTTCGTAAGAGCACGTTTTGACGTATCAGCCAGAGCATAATGGAAACAGTTTTGTCCAACTCTATTCGGTATTGGTTTATTTCATAATCTGTATTCCCTCTTCACATCAGATTGGCATATACATCTCGGCATGATTTAAAATGCCAGGGACTCTATTCGGCCACACATATTTAAAAAAACTCCGAACACTCTTAGAGTATACCTCGGCGTCCCGAATACTGCATTATATGCATCGACTCCGAACCATGTCTTTGGTCAATAGTTGGGTTGCCCGGCTCCTGTAGTTACTACCTTACGTTCCGCTTGTTCGGCTAAGGTAGTAAAGAGAGAACTACTGCGATTGCGTTTCCGGTTCGTCTGGTAAAATGCCTCAGTAGAGAAAGCCGAAAACTGACTGTCATGATAAGGCGAGAGCTGGTCAGTAGTTCGGCGACTTGATATAAATCTCTTGCAATTTTTTCCATCTTATACGAAGGACTGGCCTTCGTACAGTCACGCGCCTAGGCTTCCTAGTTGGGATAGCCGCATACGCACCAGGGGCTAATTGATGGCAACTGGAACTACGTCGGTATTTCCCCGGAGAGGGAGGGATGATGTAGCACAGCGACGGTAGAGTATTTCCCTCAGTTATGAAACCAAGGTATCGAACGAGTAGGAGAACCACGCAACACAACGTAAACAGCACCTGCACACAAACAACAACACCTCGCAACCCGACGAGTTAAAGGGGTTGTCAATCCCTTCCGGGGTACGACGCCTCAAGATAGGCAAGTGGACGTGAGGTAAACTGTAGTAGATTGATAGATCTAACGCCAAATAAAATAAATAAAGATAAAACACAGCAAGGTATTTTTGTACTTTTAGTTTAATAGATCTGAATAAAAATGCAAAGGAAAAGTAGACCGCAAAGAAAATATATGAGAAGAAAGACCCGGGGGCCGTAGGTTTCACTAGTGGCTTCTCTCGAGAAAAATAGCAACGGTGGGTAAACAAATTACTGTTGGGCAATTGATAGAACTTCAAATACTCATGACGATATCCAGGCAATGATCACGTCCAAGATTAGTAGACCGACTCCTACCTGCATCTATTACTATTACTCCACACATCGACCGCTATCCAGCATGCATCTAGTGTATTAAGTTCATGGAAAAACGAAGTAATGCAATAAGAACGATGACATGATGTAGACAAGATCCGTTTATCTATATGGCGGTAGATATAGACCCCGTCTTTTTATCCTTAGTAGCAATGATACATACGTGTCATTTCCCCTTCTGTCACTGGGATCGAGCACCGTAAGATCGAACCCACTACCGGGCACCTCTTTCCATTGCAAGACAAATAGATCAAGTTGGCCAAACAAAACCCAAATATTGGAGAAGAAATACGAGGCTATAAGAGATCATGCATATAAGAGATCACAGAAACTCAAATAACTTTCATGGATATAAAAAGATATGACTGATCATAAACTCAAAGTTCATCAGATCCCAACAAACACACCGCAAAAGAGTTACATCATTTGGATCTCCAAGAGACCATTGTATTGAAAATTCAGCGAGAGAGAGAGAGAGAGAGAGAGAGAGAGAGACAGAAAGCCATCTAGCTACTAACTACGGACCCGAAGGTCTACAAAGAACTACTCACGCATCATCGGAGAGGCACCAATGGAAGTGGTGAACCCCTCCGTGATGGTGTCTAGATTGGATCTGGTGGTTCTGAACTCTGCGGAGGCTGGATGAATATTTCGACACTTGTTCTAGGGTTTCTGGAATATTTTGGTATTTATAGAGCAAAGAGGCGGTCCGGGGGGCACCCGAGGCCCGCACCAGGGCATGCCTGGGCCTCCTGGCTCGCCCTGGTGGGTTGTGCCCCCCTCGAGGCACCCCCCAGGTGCAACCAGGGCCCATTGCCTTCCTTCTGGCCCATAAAAAATCATCGTGGAGTTTCGTGGCATTTGGACTCCGTTTGATATTGATTTTCTGCAATGTAAAAAACATGGAAAAACAACAACTGGCACTTGGCACTATGTCAATATGTAGAGAATGATTTGGTGCATCGATAATTGATTGATCGTGCACTAGGCACATATATATAGGTACAAGGGGTGCGACCGGTATCTTGTCTCCTAAGATACACGTACATACATAGGGAGACAGATACTACAGGTACTGCATACAGAACCCGGACCTAC
>NC_057808.1:300845580-300847261 GCF_018294505.1 Triticum aestivum | reverse complement strand
ACATCGGTGAACTGCTGATCGGTGGGCACATGGAGAACACGAACACGACCAAGTGCGACGTGCTCCCGGACAAAGTGGATGTCGAGCTCAATGTGCTTCATCCGTCGGTGATGGACAGGGTTGGCAGCGAGGTACACCGCAGAGACGTTATCACAGTAGACGAGCGTCGCCTTGGTGACCTCACATAGCAACTCCTGGAGTAGCTGTCATAGCCAGGAACACTCCGCGACGGCGTTAGCCACGACTTGATACTCGGCCACGGCGCTCGATCGTGAGACCGTGGGTTGTCGTTTAGACGACCACGAAATCAGAGAGGGTCCGAGGTAGATGCAGTAGCCGGAAGTGGATCGTCGAGTATCGGGACACCCAGCCCAGTCGGCGTCAGAGTAGGCGACAAGGCTGGTGTCTGGCGAGGCCGTCAGGGTGAGACCCATGGCTGTGGTGCCACGGATGTACCAAAGTATACGTTTCACGAGAGCCCAATGGGTGTCACGAGGAGCATGCATGTGAAGGCACACCTGCTGGACAGCATACTGAATGTCCGGACGCGTCAGTGTGAGGTACTGAAGCGCACCGATGATGGAGCGGTAGAAGGGAGCGTCGGACGCCGGAGAGCCCTCGACGGCGGACACCTTAGCCTTCGTATCGACAGGCGTGGAAGCAGGCTTGCAGTTAAGCATGCCCGCTCGCTCTAGAAGCTCGTAGGCGTACTTCTGCTGGTGCAGGAAGAAGCCAGTAGCCTGGCGCACTACCTCGATGCCGAGGAAGTAGTGGAGAGCCCCCAAGTCCTTGAGGGCGAACTCTGTGCCGAGGCGAGCTGTGATCTGCTAAAGAAGCGCCGGCGAGGACGCAGTCAGGATGATGTCGTCGACGTACAGTAGGAGGTACGCGGTGGTGGGGCCCTGGTGGTAGACAAACAGGGAGGCATCGGACCGTGTGGACCGGAGCCCCTGTTGCTGAAGGAAGGCCGTGATCCACTGGTACCAGGCTCGAGGTGCCTGCTTCAACCCGTAGAGAGAACGGGAGAGCAAGCACACGTGGTCCGGATAGTCGGTGTCGACGAAACCAGTCGGCTGCTGACAGAACACCTGCTCGTCGAGATGGCCATGCAAGAAAGCATTAGACACATCGAGCTGGTCGACAGGCCAAGCGCGAGAAACAGCAAGCTGGAGAACAGCGCGAATCGTGCCCGGTTTAACGACCGGGGCGAAGGTGTCGGTGAAGTCCACGCCGGCGCGCTGGCGAAAGCCGCGCCCCACCCCACTCGCCTTGTAGCGCTCGAGAGAACCGTCGGGGCGAGTCTTGTGGCGGAAGACTCACTTGCCAGTGATGACATTGGCACGGGGTGGCCGCGGGACAAGCTGCCACGTACGGTTGCGCTGCAGGGCGTAAAACTCCTCACGCATCGCAGCTAGCCAGTTCGGATCCCAAAGGGCTGCGCGAGCGGAGGTGGGGAGCGGGGACGACGTCGAGGTAGAAGCCGCGCATGCGTACTCGTCCGATGAGTAGCGCGTGCTGGGACGCAGGGTCCCAGTTTGAGCCCGAGTGACCACACCGGTGAGGGGTGCGGCCGCGGCGACGGGAGCCGCCGAGGGAGCCACGATGACGGGGGCCACGGCAGGGGCCGCGGCGGGGCCGGCTGAGGGGGCCACGGCGACGGGGGCCGCGACGAGGGCCGCGG
>NC_057808.1:300840283-300845139 GCF_018294505.1 Triticum aestivum | reverse complement strand
CGGCCGAGGAGGCCGCTGCGTCGGGGGCCGCTGCAGGGGCCGCCGGCGCGGGGAGCGCGGGCAGGGCCGAACCCAGGGCGCGGCTGGGCGGTCCACCGGAAGACTCCGAAGGTGATGGTACCTGCTGAAACGGGAACACGAGCTCATCAAAGTACACATGCCGTGTCACGCCCAAGATGCGACCCTATCCTAAAGGAACACGAAGGTCCCACCAAGGATAGAAGCGCATCTTGAAGACGCTTTTGCAAGGTGGATATCATTACATCAACAATACATAATATTTGGGGATACATACAAGGCATACGAATGCCGCAAGAATACATCAATACATAAGAACAACATCCGACTACGGATGAAACATAAACAGAAACTCAAACGACATCCACCCTGCTAGCCAGGCTGCCGACCTGAAACCTATCCCCTGAACGAAGAAGAAGCAGAAGAAGAACTCCGAACAAATAAACATCGCTCTCGCGTCATGATCATCGCAAAACCTGTACCTGCAACTGTTGTTGTAGTAATCTGTGAGTCACGAGGACTCAGCAATCCCATTACCATGGGTATCAAGACTAGCAAAGCTTAAAGGGAAAGGAATGGATAAGGTGGTGAGGTTGCAGCAGCGACTAAGCATGTATGGTGGCTAACTTACGCAAATGAGAGCGAGAAGAGAAGCAAAGGAACGGTCGCGAAAGTAACAATGATCAAGAAGTGATCCTGAACTCCTACTTACGTCAAACATAACCCAGAAACCGTGTTCACTTCCCGGACTCCGCCGAGAAGAGACCATCACGGCTACACACACGGTTGAAATCATTGAGGAGAGAATGCAAAGATTTCGCACGAGTAGAATGGATACTCGATTACAGACTCCGGTTCCGAGAAGAAGAAGGGTGGGCGGGTGGGAAAAACAAGGACAACTTCGGACAGGGAAACAACATCAGAAGAGAAATAACTGAGGACTGATCTCACAAAAGATGACGAGGATCGAAAACACTCGAAGAGAAAATGCACCGGATAGAAAAAGAATGGGCAACGAACGAAAACTAACCACGTGATCCTGAAGAAAATTTGAAAGGGAAGAGGAATAGTTCAAAACACCAACGTCAAGATTTCTCACCAGAGCGACGAAGGGGCAGAGGAGTAAAAAGAATTCCTACTCTTCGATATAACTAGACTCGGAAAAAGTTTTCTTCTAGACTCAACAACGGCCAAACTACGCGATCAATCAAGGGGGGCTCCTAGGGTCGGTCGAGGCTCTGATACCAACTTGTCATGCCCCATATGCGATACTATCCTAAAGAGACTCGAAGGCCCCACCAAGGATAGAACCGCATATTGAAACGCTTTTGCAAGGTGGATATCATTACATCAACATTACATAATATTTGGGGATACATACAAGGCATACGAATACCGCAAGAATACAACAATACATCAATACATAAGAACAACATCCGACTACGGATGAGACATAAACAGAAACTCAAACGACAACCACCCTGCTAGCCCAGGCTGCCGACCTGGAACCTATCCCCTGAACGAAGAAGAAGCAGAAGAAGAACTCCGAACAAGTAAACATCGCTCTCGCGTCATGATCATCGCACAACCTGTACCTGCATCTGGTGATGTAGTAATCTGTGAGCCACGAGGACTCAGCAATCCCATTACCATGGGTATCAAGACTAGCAAAGCTTAAAGGGAAAGGAAGGGGTAAAGTGGTGAGGTTGCAGCAGCGACTAAGCAAGTATGGTGGCTAACTTACGCAGATGAGAGCGAGAAGAGAAGCAAAGGAACGGCCGTGAAACTAGCAATGATCAAGAAGTGATCCTGAACTCCTACTTACGGCAAACATAACCCAGAAACCGTGTTCACTTCCCGGACTCCGCCGAGAAGAGACCATCACGGCTACACACACGGTTGATGCGTTTTAATTAAGGTCAAGTGTCAAGTTATCTACAACCGGATATTAACAAATTCCCATCTGCCACATAACCGCGGGCACGGCTTTCGAAAGATAATACCCTGCAGGGGTGTCCCAACTTAGCCCATTATAAGCTCTCACGGTCAACGAAGGATATTCCTTCTCCCCGGGAAGACCCGATCAGTCTCGGAATCCCGGTTACAAGACATTTCGACAATGGTAAAACAAAACCAGCAAAGCCGCCCGATGCGCCGACATCCTGATAGGAGCTGCACATATCTCGGTCTCAGGGCAACACCGGATGAGCACTACGTACAACTAAAACCAGACCTCAAGTTTCCCCGAGGTGGCGCTGCAAGTGGCTCTAGTTCGGACCAACACTTAGAGAAGCACTGGCCCGGGGGGGTTAAAATAAGATGACCCTCGAGAGAGCGACTCCCTAGGGAAAAGAAATAGGCTGGACAAATGGTAAAACCAAGGTTGGGCCTTGCTGGAAGAGTTTTATTCAAGGCGAACTGTCAAGGGGGTCCCATAAATCACCCAACCGTGTAAGGAACGCAAAATCCGGGAACATAACACCGGTATCTCAGTAACTAGGGCGGCGAGAGTGGAACAAAGCACCAGGCATAAGGCCGAGCCTTCCACCCTTTACCAAATATATAGATGCATTAAGAATATATAAGAGATATTGTGATATCCCAACATAACATAATCCAACATGGAGCAATCCTCATCTTCACCTGCAACTAGCAACGCTATAAGAGGGGCTGAGCAAAAGCGGTAACATAGCCAAACAACGGTTTGCTAGGAAGGGTGACAAAGGTTAGAGGTTCATGGCAATTTGGGAGGCTTGAGGAACAAGTGAATAGGTGGCGCAGCAAAGCGATAGAACGAAGCAACTAGCATAGCAATGATAGTAATGAGATCCAAGGTGACGGTCATCTTGCCTGAAATCCCGCTAGGAAGAAGAACGAATCCATGAAGAAGATGAAGCCACGAAGACGAACGAATCCTCACGATCGCAACGACACGGGAACTATCGAGAAGAAGCACACAACAAGGTAAACACACCACACATGAACAAAGCATGATGCTCAACCAAGAATGATGCATGACAAGGCTATATGAAGCTACTCATGACAAAAGATGATGCATACAAGAACAACACATCAAGGCAAGTTTAAATGAGGCCGGAATCAACATATAACAAATCCGGTAAGTCCTCATATGCATATTTCGAAATTGGTCCAGAACTGAACAAGCATTAAGTTGAAATTGTTAAACAGCAAGTTAAAGAGCACCATGATGATCTACACGAAATTCTAGTCAAGTTACATATAAAGTTCATTAGATTCGGAGCTACGGCCTAGAAGATATGAGCAAAACAAGATAAACATGGCATTGATGCAAAATGCATACAAACATCAAGCAAACACCTTAAAACAAGGATGCAACATGGTAATATGGAACTACATACAATTCTAAGCAAGTTTCATATAGAGCACGCTTAAAACGGAGCAACGGTGCAACACATACACTCCAAACAAGACATGGCAACAATCTGACCAAAACAACAACTAGGCAACTAGAAAGCATCGAAACAATATGCTACAGAAACTCAACATGAAAATAAAAGGCATGGACATGATGTACAGGTAAAGCACAACAAAACATGAACACTGAGCTATCTCCATAAATCACTAGAACATGCTCAAAAGGACATGGCAAGATTGCAAAATAATAACAGGTTCACAGACTTCGCAAAATTACTGGACATGGCAGAAATAACATCAGGTAGCAATGTTCAGAGCATGAAATCAACATGCTACAGGAACTTAACATGGCAAAACAAAGCATGGCATGAATCTACTCAAAGCATATGACAAAGGTCCCTTACTGACCATAAGCCAAAAAGGACCAGAAGATATGATGGCAAGCATGTAAACATAGCAAGTTTCGTTAACAGGTTCTAGACTTAGCAGAAAACAGAGCATGGCAGAAATAATAATATGAAGGCCTCTTTGTGAGCTTGATTCACTCACTACAGAGCAATTCATGACAAACCAAGTACACCTACAGTAAGATGGCACGTTTATCAAGCTATCCATGGCAAGAACAAAATCATAGCATGTATGGATCAACTATAACAAGCTTGGCAAAAATGAATATCATGATAAGAATCTGCCAGAAATATTTTATAGCAAAAGTAGAGCAAGATTGAGTCATGCTATGGCACTCCATAATTGCAAACAATTGCAGGAATGGATCAATTACAACTATAGCTACAAAACATCCTTACTGAACATCTCCAAAATAAGCATGGATCTCTCTGTAGCATCAAGTTTACAAGGCAACAAAATTACAGCAGACAAGGACTTGGAGAAATCAGTCTCTGAAATCAGAAATATTATGGGGCCTACTTTGCATGCTTGTGCTAGTCACCACAGAGATCACAAAAATACATGGCATACATCCTTGGAAATATGGAATGGCATACTTCAAAGCACATGTAGAGCTCATGCTCAAAAGATGCACAGATTAAATGATACAAAAATGACAAATCTCCAAGTTCTGATAAGAACCAGAGAATAACAGCAACT
Organism: Triticum aestivum; assembly: GCF_018294505.1. Classification (NCBI taxonomy): domain Eukaryota; kingdom Viridiplantae; phylum Streptophyta; class Magnoliopsida; order Poales; family Poaceae; genus Triticum; species Triticum aestivum. Next base: position 300,840,618 of record NC_057808.1, on the reverse strand, counting down.
AGCCCTCTTCCAACGAAGATTTGGGCATCAAGGTGAGCTCTAATGAACATGGTGCAATTGAACAAAATGTAGAGCATCACGAGGCGAACAAATCGACATATTACACGCGCGAATCGGAGCTACATGCATGAAGTTATCGCAATACGAACAGGAGCACATGCTGAGAGAAATCCAGACTTAGAGAAAAAAAGGGGGGGGGCGAGAAAGTCAACGCTCGGGAGATCTCACCAGATCCAGATCGGCCGAACTCGGGCCGGCTCGGGCCGGAGGACGGCGGCAGAGGCGCGCCGGCAGGGAGAGGAGGGAGGAGGCCGGAGAGGCGGCGCCCGGAGGGA
>NC_057808.1:300837984-300840033 GCF_018294505.1 Triticum aestivum | reverse complement strand
GGGCCCGCGCGGGCCCCGGATGGGCTCCGCGGGCCGCGGCGGCGGGGAGGGGAGAGAGAGGCGGCGCGGGTGACGTGTCGCCTCCGGATTGGCTGGAGCGGCGGCGGACGGCGTCCGGCGGCGGACGGACATGTCCGGTGCGGTGAGGGAGGAAAAACTTAGGGTTTCGTCTGCGGATTTTCGGGGAAGAGGCATATTTATAGGTAGAAGGAGCTAGGAGAGTCCAAACGAGGTGCGGTTTTCGCCCACGCGATCGTGATCGAACGACCGAGAGCATGGCGGAGACTTAGAGGGGTTTTGGGGCTGTTTGAAAGGGGGTTTTTGCTGCAAGACCAAAACGGACTTTGCGGTTACCCGGTTAACCGTTGGAGTACCAAACGACCTCCAAATGGAACGAAACTTGACCGGTGGTCTCCGGGTGGTATACCAAGGCCACTTGACAAGACTCGGTCCATTCCGAGAAAGTTTGACACCCGCACACGAGAAGAGACAAAAGGGGACGCCGGGTGACAACGGAGTGCCGGATTGCAAAACGGACAACGGGGAAAATGCTCGGATGCATGAGACAAACACGTATGCAAATGCGATGCACATGATGACATGATATGAAAAGCAGAAGATGACATGGCAAAATGCAACACGCAAGCAGATGACATGGCAACGACAGCGAATAACTGGCAGACACCTGGCGCATCGGATCCGGGGCGTTACATGGCGCGAAGTGAAAACGCGGTGGGAGACTGGATCATAGCACCGGTAACCTTTGGTGTTGGGAGGATAGCCAAGGAAGATGCAAGGGAGTGACCGGGGCGCGAGTTTGTGAGGAGCAGTGGACGCGGTGCTAGGATAACAGAGACACCCAAAAATGCGAAGACCATCATAAGATGGAACCGCACCGAAGAGGAGCTGGTGAGGGGTGTAGTTCCAGCGGGAACGACAGGGGCGAATGTTAATGAGGAGGCTGGCGGTCGCGAGCGCGTCCGGCCAGAACCGAGCAGGCACGTAGGAGTGGAAGAGCAACGTGCGGACACAATCATTAAGTGTGCGAAGGACGCGCTCGGCGCGACCATTCTGCTGAGACGTGTAGGGGCAGGTGAGGCGAAAGATGGTGCCGTGGGATGCAAGTAAATTGCGGACGGCAACGTTGTCAAACTCCTTGCCGTTGTCAGTTTGCAAGGCGAGAATGGGACGACCGAACTGTGTGGTGACATATGAATAAAAAGCGGTGAGTGTGGCAAGAGTGTCGGACTTGCGACAGAGAGGGAAGGTCCACACATAATGAGTAAAATCATCCAATATCACCAAATAGTATAAGTAGCCCCTGTTGCTAGCAATCGGGGACGTCCAAACATCACTATGCAATAACTAAAACGGAAAGGTGGATGGACTCGCTAAAGGGAAGACGAATGTGCTTGCCAAGACGGCAAGCCTCACAAGTGTGATCATCGACCTTATTACATGAGAAGGAAAAACTCTGAAGAATCTGACGCATAATGGTGGAGTTGGGATGACCGAGACGGGCATGCCAAAGATCGACACTGGCGGCGAAGGTGGCGGGGCGATGGGTGGTGGTGGCGCCGGAGGGATGCACTGGATAAAGCTCGTCCGGGCTATCACATCGGTGGAGCACCATCCGTGTACGGGCGTCCTTCACAGAAAAACTGATATCGTCAAATTCAACAGTTATAGGATTCTCACGAGCAAGGCGACGAACGGAAACAATATTAGTGACTAAGTCAGGAGACACAAGAACATTAGACATATGCAGACATATGACCGACATGAGTAATGGGTAGGGAGGAACCGTTACCAACGGCGATACGGGTGGGAGTATGAACGGGAGTGGCAGATGTGAGGTTACCGGGATGAGCAGTCATGTGAGCAGTGGCACCCGAGTCCATGTACCAGTCACCACCGCCACCATAGGAGCTCGGTGACGGGGCGGAGTGCAGTGCAGCGAGCAAGGCCGGGTCCCACGGCGGCGGCACCTGAGGAGGGTAGCACCCTCCGTAGGACGGCGCGGGAGCAGCCCCAAAGGCCGGAGCGGCG
>NC_057808.1:300808107-300837702 GCF_018294505.1 Triticum aestivum | reverse complement strand
GGCGTTCTGCGCGGCGAAAAGGGCCTGGTGACCCGCCGGGCGGGGCCCAAGGATGCCCGGAGCCGGAGCCCGAGGGACCGGCATGGAGTACGCGTGGACGACGCTGGTCCACGGGTTGGTGCCTACGTCCATGGGGGAGTCACCTGCTGCTGCTGCTGACGAGGGTCCCCCCAGCGCATGTTGCTGCTTGTGGCCGCCCCCGCGGCGGTTGCCGCGGCGCCCGCCACCCAGCTGCTGGGGGGCAGCGGGAGGGGCGGGAGGCGCGGGCGGGAGGGGGAAGTACCCCGGAGGCGCTGGTGGCGGCGGTTGCTGGCGCGGCGCGGGTGGGGCGGTCGGTGGAGGGGCGCCACGGGAGGTGCCAGCGGCGAGGGCGTGGTGCTGCACACGCTTCTTGACCCCCTTCATCTGGCGCTCCTCCAACCTCAAGTACGCCACAAACTTGGGGAAGGAGGGCTTCGGCATCAAGGTGAGGTTAGAGCCGGCGTTGCCGAAGTCCTCGTTGAGGCCGGCGGTGAGCGTGCTGAGGAGGAGGTCGTCGTCCACCTTGGCTCCAATGTCTCGGAGCTCATCCGCCAACGTCTTCAGGCGGCGGCAGTAGTCATCAATGGACTGTTCATCCTGGTGACAGTCAAAAAATTCCTGCTGCAAAAAAACGCGGCGCTGAAGCTTGTTGTCAATGAAGAGGCCGTTCAGCTTGACCCACAGGGCGCGGGCGTCGTCGCCGGCGCTCACGACGGTGTAGAACAAGTCCTTGGAGATGGTGGTGAAGAACCACCGGATGATCGTGGCGTCGATCGCGGTCCACTCGGCGTCGTCCACCATGGCGCGGGAGTCCACGGTGCCATCCACGTGATCCACGAGATTGTTCTCACGGAAGAGCAGCATGAAGTACGTCTTCCACGCGAAGTACGTGGAGTTGGAGGCGTCGAGGATCACGGGGACGCGTGCATGAACGTTGATGTCGCGGATCTCGGCAGGGTCGACGGCGAAGGGGTTGGAGTAGGTGGAGGCGTTGGATGACATGGCGAGGATATCGTGGGGAGGCGGCGCGGCGGCGGGAGGTAGGCGGCGCGGCAGGAAGGGGCGGCGCGGCGTGGAGGGGAAGGCGCGCGGTGGGAAGGTGGCGCGCGGGGAGGAGGGGTGGTGGTGGTGGCTTGGGGCGGCGGCGGGAGATCGCGGCGGCGGCCCGAGGCGGCTGCTAGGGTTAGCGGAAGCTGGAAGATCGACTTGCGATAGATACCATGTAGAGAATGATTTGGTGCGTCGATAATTGATTGATCGTGCACTAGGCACATATATATTGGTACAAGGGGTGCGACCGGTATCTTGTCTCCTAAGATACACGTACATACAGAGGGAGACAGATACTACAGGTACTGCATACAGAACCCGGACCTACGTACATGTACACATGTTCAACAAATAGGTTAGTACCAAAAATGATATAAAATGATTATAAAACATCCAAGATTGATAATAAAACAGTATGGAACAGTCAAAAATTATAGATACGTTGGAGACGTATCACTAATCCTGGGCCCCACAGTCAAACTCCTATGGCTAAGTGAAAGTGATAAAGCCGCATAGTCTGATTGCCCGGTTCGCTGCGCAGACACCTCCTTCACGGACCAAGACGTTGGGTCAAGTGTGATCATGCGCTAATTCGAATACCCCCGTAGCTTCTATGTGGGGGCTGAAGCGACGACTGACAAACTCTCAAAATTAATAAACGGACGCACAAGAGGAAAGTTGTTGGAAATATGCCCTAGAGGCAATAATAAATTGGTTATTATTATTATATTTCCTTGTTCATGATAATCGTTTATTATCCATGCTAGAATTGTATTGATAGGAAACTCAGATACATGTGTGGATACATAGACAACACCATGTCCCTAGTAAGCCTCTAGTTGACTAGCTCTTTGATCAATAGATGGTTACGGTTTCCTGACATGGACATTGGATGTCGTTGATAACGGGATCACATCATTAGGAGAATGATGTGATGGACAAGACCCAATCCTAAGCCTAGCACAAGATCGTGTAGTTCGTTTGCTCAGAGCTTTTCTAATGTCAAGTATCATTTCCTTAGACCATGAGATTGTGCAACTCCCGGATACCGTAGGAATGCTTTGGGTGTACCAAACGTCACAACGTAACTGGGTGGCTATAAAGGTGCACTACAGGTATCTCCGAAAGTGTCTGTTGGGTTGGCACGAATCGAGACTGGGATTTGTCACTCCGTGTAAACGGAGAGGTATCTCTGGGCCCACTCGGTAGGATATCATCATAATGTGCACAGTGTGACCAAGGAGTTGATCACGGGATGATGTGAGTTACGGAACGAGTAAAGAGACTTGCCGGTAACGAGATTGAACAAGGTATCGGGATACCGACGATCGAATCTCGGGCAAGTAACATACCGGTAGACAAAGGGAATTGTATACGGGATTGATTGAATCCCCGACATCGTGGTTCATCCGATGAGATCATCGTGGAACATGTGGGATCCAACATGGGTATCCAGATCCCGTTGTTGGTTATTGGCCGGAGAACGTCTCGGTCATGTCTGCATGGTTCCCGAACCCGTAGGGTCTACACACTTAAGGTTCGATGACGCTAGGGTTATAGGGAAAGTATGTACGTGGTTACCGAATGTTGTTCGGAGTCCCGGATGAGATCCCGGACGTCACGAGGAGTTCCGAAATGGTCCGGAGGTAAAGATTTATATATGGGAAGTCCTGTTTTGGTCACCGGAAAAGTTTCGGGTGCTATCGGTAATGTACCGGGACCACCGGGAGGGTCCCGGGGGTCCACCAGGTGGGGCCACCGGCCCCAGAGGGCTGCGTGGGCCAAGTGTGGGAGGGGACCAGCCCCAGGTGGGCTGGTGCGCCCCCCCACAAGAGGCCCAGGGCGCAGGAAGGGGGGAAGGGGGAAACCCTAGGCTCAGATGGGCCTAAGGCCCATCTAGTGGGGCGCCCCCTTCTCTCCCCCCTTTGGCCACCCCCCCAAGCCCCATCTAGGGCTGGCCGCACCCCTTGGGGGGGGGAACTCTAGATGGGGGCGCAGCCCTCCCCCTCCCCTATATATATTGGGGTTTTGGGGCTGCCATAGACACGAGAACACCTCTCTCTTGGCGCAGCCCTTCCCCTCTCCCTCCTCCTCCTCTCCCGCAGTGCTTGGCGAAGCCCTGCAGGATTGCCACGCTCCTCCACCACCACCACGCCGTCGTGCTGCTGCTGGATGGAGTCTTCCCCAACCTCTCCCTCTCTCCTTGCTGGATCAAGGCGTGGGAGACGTCACCGGGCTGCACGTGTGTTGAACGCGGAGGCGCCGTGGTTCCGCGCTTAGATCGGAATCAACCGCGATCTGAATCGCTACGAGTATGACTCCTTCATCCGCGTTCTTGCAACGCTTCCGCATCGCGATCTACAAGGGTATGTAGATGCACTCCCCTTCCCCTCGTTGCTAGATTACTCCATAGATTGATCTTGGTGATGCGTAGAAAATTTTGAATTTCTGCTACGTTCCCCAACAGTGGCATCATGAGCTAGGTCTATGCGTAGTTTCTATGCACGAGTAGAACATAAAGCAGTTGTGGGCGTAGATGTTGCCAATTCTTCTTGCCGCTACTAGTCTTATCTTGTTTCGGCGGCATTGTGGGATGAAGCGGCCCGGACCGACCTTACACGTACGCTTACGTGAGACAGGTTCCACCGACTGACATGCACTAGTTGCATAAGGTGGCTAGCGGGTGTCTGTCTCTCCCACTTTAGTCGGAACGGATTCGATGAAAAGGGTCCTTATGAAGGGTAAATAGAAATTGGCATATCACGTTGTGGTTTTACGTAGGTAAGAAACGTTCTTGCTAGAAACCTATACAAGCCACGTAAAAACTTGCAACAACAATTAGAGGACGTCTAACTTGTTTTTGCAGCATGTGCTATGTGATGTGATATGTCCAAAAGGATGTGATGAATGATATATGTGATGTATGAGATTGATCATGTTCTTGTAATAGGAATCACGACTTGCATGTCGATGAGTATGACAACCGGCAGGAGCCATAGGAGTTGTTTTTATTTTTTGTATGACCTGCGTGTCATTGAATAACGCCATGTAAATTACTTTACTTTATTGCTAAGCGCGTTACCCATAGAAGTAGAAGTAATCGTTGGCGTGACAACTTCATGAAGACACAATGATGGAGATCATGATGATGGAGATCATGGTGTCATGCCGGTGACAAAGATGATCATGGTGCCCCGAAGATGGAGATCAAAGGAGCAAATTGATATTGGCCATATCATGTCACTATTTGATTGCATGTGATATTTATCATGTTATGCATCTTATTTGCTTAGAACGACGGTAGTAAGTAAGATGATCCCTTATAATAATTTCAAGAAAGTGTTCCCCCTAACTGTGCACCGTTGCGAAGGTTCGTTGTTTTGAAGCACCACATGATGATCGGGTGTGATAGATTCTAACGTTCGAATACAACGGGTGTTGACGAGCCTAGCATGTACAGACATGGCCTCGGAACACATGCGAAACACTTAGGTTGACTTGACAAGCCTAGCATGTACAGACATGGCCTCGGAACACAAGAGACCGAAAGGTCGAACATGAGTCGTATAGTAGATACGATCAACATGGAGATGTTCACCGATGATGACTAGTCCGTCTCACTTGATGATCGGACACGGCCTAGTTTGACTCGGATCATGTATCACTTAGATGACTAGAGGGATGTCTATCTGAGTGGGAGTTCATTAATCAGATGAACTCAATTATCATGAACATAGTCAAAAGGTCTTTGCAAATTATGTCATAGCTTGCGCTTTAGTTCTACTATTTAAGATATGTTCCTAGAGAAAATTTAGTTGAAAGTTGGTAGTAGCAATTATGCGGACTGGGTCCGTAAACTGAGGATTGTCCTCATTGCTGCACAGAAGGCTTATGTCCTTAATGCACCGCTCGGTGTGCTGAACCTCAGCGTCGTCTGTAGATGTTGCGAAACATCTGACATACACGTTTTGATGACTACGTGATAGTTCAGTGCGTAATGCTAACGGTTTAGAATTGTGGCACCAAAGACGGTTTTTGAAACGTCGCAGAACATATGAGATGTTCCGAAGACTGAAATTGGGATTTCGGACTAGTGCCCACGTCAAGAGGTATGAGACCTCTAACAAGTTTCTTAAGCCTGCAAACTAAGGGAGAAAAGCTCAATCGTTGAGCATGTGCTCAGATTGTCTGAGTACTACAATCACTTGAATCGAGTGGGAGTTAATCTTCCAGATGAGATAGTGATGGTTCTCCTTAGTCGCTGCCACCAAGCTATTAGAGCTTCGTGATGAACTATAACATATCAGGGATAGACATGATGATCCTTGAGCAACTCGCGATGTTTGACACCACGAAAGTAGAAATCAAGAAGGAGCATCAATTGTTGATGGTTAGTAAAACCACTAGTTTCAAGAAGGGCAAGAAGGGATACTTCATGAAACGGCAAATCAGTTGCAGCTCTAGTGAAGAAACCCAAGGTTGAACCCAAACCCGAGACTAAATGCTTCTGTAATGAGGGGAATGGTCACTGAAGCAGTACTACCCTAGATACTTGGTAGATGAGAAGGCAGGCAAGGTCGACAGAAGTATATTGGATATACATTATATGAATGTGTACTTTACTAGTACTCCTAGCAGCACCAGGGTATTAGATACCGGTTCGGTTGCTAAGTGTTAGTAACTCAAAATAAAAGCTGCGGAATAAATGGAGACTAGCTAAAGGTGAGATGACGATATGTGTTGGAAGTGTTTCCAAGGTTGATGTGATCAAGCAGCGCATGCTCCCTCTACCATCGAGATTTGGTGTTTGCGTTGAGCATGATTGGATTATGTTTATCGCAATACGGTTATTCATTTAAGGAGAATAATGGTTACTCTGTTTATTTGAATAATACCTTCAATGGTCTTGCACCTAAAATGAATCTCGATTGCAGTGATACACATGTTCGTGCCAAAAGATAATGATAGTACCACATACTTGTGGCACTGCTATTTGAGTCATATTGGTATGGAACGCATGAAGAAGCTCCATGTAGATGGATCTTTGGACTCACTCTTTTTTGAAAATATTGAGACATGCGAACCATGTCTATTGGTATATATGCATGAAGAAACTCCATGCAGATGGATCGTTTGGACTCACTTGATTTTGAATCACCTGAGACATGAAATCATACCACATGGGCAAGATGACTGAAAGGCCTCGTTTTCAGTAAGATGGAACAAGAGAGCAACTTATTGGAAGTAATACATTTTGATGTATGCAGTCCAATGAGTGCTGAGGCATGCAGTGGATATCGTTATGTTCTTACTTCACAGATGATTTGAGTAGATGCTGAGTGTATTTACTTGATGAAACACAAGTCTGAATTATTGAAAGGTTCAGGTAATTTCAGAGTGAAGTTGAAGATCGTCGTGACAATAGGATAAAATGTCTGTGATATGATCATAGAGATGAGTATCCGAGTTACGAGTTTGGCACACAATTAAGACATTGTGGAAAGTGTTTCACAATTAGTACCGCCTGGAACACCATAGTGTGATGGTGTGTCCGAACATCATAACTGCACCCTATTGGATATGGTGCATACCATGATGTCTCTTATCGAATTACCACTATCGTTTATGGGTTAGGCATTAGAGACAACCGCATTCACTTTAAAAGGGGCACCACGCAATTCCGTTGAGACGACACCGTTTAGAGAAACCTAAGTTGTCGTTTCTTAAAAGTTTGGGGCTGCGATGCTTATGTGAAAAGGTTTCAGGCTGATAAGCTCGAACCCAAAGCAGATAAATGCGTCTTCATAGAATACCCAAAACAGTTGGGTATACCTCCTATTTCAGATCTGGAAGAAAAAGTAATTGCTTCTAGAAACAGGTCCTTTCTCGAGGAAAAGTTTCTCTCGAAAGAATTGAGTGGGAGGATGGTGGAGACTTGATAAGGTTATTGAACCGTCACTTCAACTAGTGTGTAGCAGGGCACAGGAAGTTGTTCCTGTGGCACCTACACCAATTGAAGTGGAAGCTTATGATAGTGATCATGAAACTTCGGATCAAGTCACTACCAAACCTCGTAGGACGACGAGGATGCGTAATACTTCAGAGTAGTACGTGATCCTGTCTTGGAAGTCATGTTGTTGGACAACGATGAACCTATGAGCTATGGAGAAGCGATGGTGGGCCCATATTCCGACAAATGGTTAGAAGCCATGAAATCTAAGATAAATGGAACTTTGAGAAGAAGACGAACGTGGACGGTAATGTTACCGTCTATGAAGCTCGACTTGTGGCAAAGAGTATTTCCACAAGTTCAAGGAGTTGACTACGATGAGATTTTCCCATCCGTAGCGATGCTTAAGTCCGTCGGAATCATGTTAGCATTAGCTGCATTTATGAAATCTGGCAGATGGATGTCAAAACAAGTTTCCTTACCAGTTTTCGTAAGGAAAGGTTGTATGTGATACAATCAGAAAGGTTTTGTCGATCCTAAGGATGCTAAAAGGTATGCTAGCTCCAGCGATCCTTCCATGGACTAGAGCAAGCATCTCGGAGTCAGAATATATGCTTTGATGGAGTGACCAAAGTTTTTGGGTTTATACAAAGTTTGTTGGAAACTTGTATTTACAATAAAGTGAGTGGGAGCGCTACAACATTTCTGATAAGTATATGTGAATGACATATTGTTGATCCGAAATGATGTAAAATTTCTGGAAAGCATAAAGGGTTGTTTGGAAGGAGTTTTTCAAAGGAAGACCTGGATAAAAGCTGCTTACATATTGGGCATCAAGATCTATAGAGATAGATCAAGACGCCCGATGATACTTTCAAAGAACGCACACCTTGACATGATTTTGAAAGAGTTCAAAATAGATCAGCAAAGAAGGAGTTCTTGGCTGTGTTACAAGGTGTGAGTATTGAGTAAGACTCAAGACCTGACCACAGCAGAAGAGAGAGAAAGGACGAAGGTCGTCCCCTATGCTTAGGACGTAGGCTCTACAGTATGCTATGCTGTGTACCGCACATGAAGCGTGCCTTGCCATGAGTTGGTCAAGGGGTACAATAGTGATCCGGGAATGGATCACATGACAGCGGTCGAACTTATCCTTAGTATCTAGTGGACTAAGGAATTTTCTCGATTATGGAGGTAAAAAGGAGTTCGTCGTAAAGGGTTACGTCGATGCGAACTTTGACACTAATCCGGATGACTCTGAGTAGTAAACCGGATTCGTATAGTAGAGCAATTATTTGAAATGGCTCCAAGTAGCGTGTGGTAGCATCCACAAGATGACATAGATATTCGTAAAGCACACACGGATCTGAAAGGTTCAGACCCGTTGACTAATAACCTCTCTCACAAGCATAACATGATCAAACCAGAACTCATTGAGTTTTAATCACATAGTGATGTGAACTAGATTGTTGACTCTAGTAAACTCTTTGGATGTTGGTCACATGGTGATGTGACCTGTGAATGTTAATCACATGGTGATGTGAACTAGATTATTGACTCTAGTGCAAGTGGGAGACTGTTGGAAATATGCCCTAGAGGAAATAATAAATTGGTTATTATTATTATATTTCCTTGTTCATGATAATCGTTTATTATCCATGCTAGAATTGTATTGGTAGGAAACTCAGATACATGTGTGGATACATAGACAACACCATGTCCCTAGTAAGCCTCTAGTTGACTAGCTCGTCGATCAATAGATGGTTACGGTTTCCTGACCATGGACATTGGATGTCGTTGAAAACGGGATCACATCATTAGGAGAATGATGTGATGGACAAGACCCAATCCTAAGCCTAGCACAAGATCGTGTAGTTCGTTTGCTCAGAGCTTTTCTAATGTCAAGTATCATTTCCTTAGACCATGAGATTGTGCAACTCCCGGATACCGTAGGAATGCTTTGGGTGTACCAAACGTCACAACGTAACTGGGTGGCTATAAAGGTGCACTACAGGTATCTCCGAAAGTGTCTACTGGGTTGGCACGAATCGAGACTGGGATTTGTCACTCCGTGTAAACGGAGAGGTATCTCTGGGCCCACTCGGTAGGACATCATCATAATGTGCACAGTGTGACCAAGGAGTTGATCACGGGATGATGTGAGTTACGGAACGAGTAAAGAGACTTGCCGGTAACGAGATTGAACAAGGTATCGGGATACCGACGATCGAATCTCGGGCAAGTAACATACCGGTAGACAAAGGGAATTGTATACGGGATTGATTGAATCCCCGACATCGTGGTTCATCCGATGAGATCATCGTGGAACATGTGGGAGCCAACATGGGTATCCAGATCCCGCTGTTGGTTATTGGCCGGAGAACGTCTCGGTCATGTCTGCATGGTTCCCGAACCCGTAGGGTCTACACACTTAAGGTTCGATGACGCTAGGGTTATAGGGAAAGTATGTATGTGGTTACCAAATGTTGTTCGGAGTCCCGGATGAGATCCCGGACGTCACGAGGAGTTCCGGAATGGTCCGGAGGTAAAGATTTATATATGGGAAGTCCTGTTTTGGTCACCGGAAAAGTTTTGGGTGCTATCGGTAATGTACCGGGACCACCGGGAGGGTCCCGGGGGTCCACCAGGTGGGGCCACCGGCCCCAGAGGGCTGCGTGGGCCAAGTGTGGGAGGGGACCAGCCCCAGGTGGGCTGGTGCGCCCCCCCACAAGAGGCCCAGGGCGCAGGAAGGGGGGGAAGGGGGAAACCCTAGGCTCAGATGGGCCTAAGGCCCATCTAGTGGGGCGCCCCCTTCTTTCCCCTCTTTGGCCGCCCCCCCCAAGCCCCATCTAGGGCTGGCCTCACTCCTTGGGGGGGGAACCCTAGATGGGGGCGCAGCCCTCCCCCTCCCCTATATATTGGGGTTTTGGGGCTGCCATAGACACGAGAACACCTCTCTCTTGGCGCAGCCCTTCCCCTCTCCCTCCTCCTCCTCTCCCGCAGTGCTTGGCGAAGCCCTGCAGGATTTCCACGCTCCTCCACCACCACCACGCCGTCGTGTTGCTGCTGGATGGAGTCTTCCCCAACCTCTCCCTCTCTCCTTGCTGGATCAAGGCGTGGGAGACGTCACCGGGCTGCACGTGTGTTGAACGCGGAGGCGCCGTGGTCCGGCGCTTAGATCGGAATCAACCGCGATCTGAATCGCTACGAGTACGACTCCTTCATCCGCATTCTTGCAACGCTTCCGCATCGCGATCTACAAGGGTATGTAGATGCACTCCCCTTCCCCTCGTTGCTAGATTACTCCATAGATTGATCTTGGTGATGCGTAGAAAATTTTGAATTTCTGCTACGTTCCCCAACAAAAGTAATTTCAGATAAAAGGCACAAATATATTATAAAGCCTTGGTTCATAAAACAACGTCTGGGCAGCCCGGATACATTCACTCAAATATGATATCCTTCGAGCATTGACCCTCTATTAAATGGGCACCCTCTAGGACATCTTCAAAATACCGCTCCGGCTTGCGGTGGCCCTTACGTTCGGATGGGACCTCGACCGCCACGATGGCGGCCTTCATCTTCGCCCAGTGCATCTTGACATGGGAAAAGGCCATCCGTGCGCCCTCTATGCACGCCGAGCGCTTCACAGCTTCAACTCGGGGCAGGGCGTCGGCGAGTCATTTCACCAGGCCGAAGTAGCTGCTAGGAATGGGTCCGGTTGGCCATAGCCGGACTATGAGGTCCTTCATGGCCAATCCGTACATCCTATGCAGCTCTGCCCATTGCATCATCTGGTTGTTCAATAATGCAGGGCGCTCCGGCGTCAGGTACTACGACCAGAAGAGCTTCTCCGTCGTGTGCCCCTCCTGGGCATGGAAGAATTGCGCGGCGTCGGCAGCACTCTTCGGAAGATCCGCAAAGGCGTCTGGAGAACTCCACAACCGAGTGAGCAAGGCATATCTTTGACCGCCAAAAAATACTCTGCAAAAGAAAGGGCTTACCAGCCGCTATCTGTTCGGCCTGCCGGACCTCCTCACGAGCCGCCCGGGACTCGGACCGCGCTTCTTTCACCTCTTGAAGGGCCTTGGCGAGATTGGCCTCTTGGTCCTTATTCTTCTCCTCCAAGGCCTCACACTTGCCGGCGGCGTCTTTGAGCTCTTGCTCCACCTCGGTCACCCGCTCCTCATACTGGCGGTGGATGACCTGCTCGGCCTTTAAATCCGCAACCGCTTTATCAGCGGCCGCTTTGCTCACCCTTGCCTGCTCCTTGGCTTGGGCGAGGGCGCTCTTCAGGGTCCCGACCTCGGTCGCACTACCTGCAATAATGATCAAAGCAACGAACGAGCTTAAACTCCGCATTGGCATATCACTTCAGGTATGTGAATAACTTTTGAAACATACCTTGCGCCTCATCGAACCGCTTGTTGATGCGGACGATGTCCTCATCGGCCAGCTTCAGCTTCCGCTGAAGTTCGGACACTTCAGCAGCCTGGGCGGTTGCCGCTAACAGGGATGTCGGGGTAAACGTCCACGGGTAGCCCAACCGACTACCCGTGGTTCTTCAGAAAATTTATCAGGCCTATGGGCCTTCAAGCACTCCAAGCATTTGGGCCGCCTTCCCCGGCCGGCTACCACTAAAGCCGACTCCCGGAAGGCGACCCAGCCTCACCGACTCCAAGAAGCCGGCCAAGAAGAACGCCGACTCCTAGAAGCCGGCCGAGACCACAACCGCCCCTACATAACGACGACCTGACGGGGCATGGCCACAGTGCGGCCCACGACCCCCGAAGCCTGAGGCAGGCATGGTTACAGGAGGCCGTACGGGAGGGATGTCTCCCGTGCGGCCGGGCACTGTAGCCACACCAGCTACGACGTCATCCACGACCCACTCCTGCACGGCCCAAGGACTGCGGGCCCCTTCAGCCAGAGGGAGGCGTGAAGGCGGCCCGGCCTTTCCTAGTCGGCCAGGAGCATAGCCGGCCTCCAGAAGCCGGCGACTCCCTACCTCGAAGCAGGAGCCCATTTAAGGAGACAAGACGAGGTGAGGCTACAGTGATAGCCCCCGACGCGGATCACTGTAGCCACGCTTACCTCGACAAAGCCCTCATCATCAGAGGCGCGGCTACAGTAAGCAGCCGCCGACAAGACCCTAGGCGGTGGGGCCGGCCTGCCGACCGAGTAGCCGGCAGCCGGCGGGACCCAGCAGCCGGCGGAGGAGCCGGCAGGCGTAGACACTGACGGCTGGGGCCAGTTCCCAGTCGGATTACCATTGTATCCCCGGGGGGTAGGCCTATATAAACCCCCCGGAGCACCCATGCAAAGGGTTGGCACCTCTGCATGTTTGGCTTCCAAGCATAGCACACGCACACACACCATAGATAGAGAGAAGCAAGAGCTAGCCTTGTTCTTCTTCTCCCTTGATCCCAACAGCTCTAGGAGCGATTGTAGCTACTCTTTATCGAGCTAGTGATCATGCGGAGACCCCGCAGAGCAGGACTAGGGGTGTTATCTCCTCGGAGAGCCCCGAACCTGGGTAAGATTCGCCGGCGTGCATGTCTTCACCTCATCCCGTTTCCAGGCACCGGCGACGTTTTATTGGCTCCCACAATGATAAGCCATCCTTTGGCATATGTCGCACCAACCACCCGACATTTGGCGCCCACCGTGGGGCCAGGTGCACCGTCGTCTGGAGACCTGTTCTGGACGGGAACCTTCTTCCTTCCCCGCGAGCGCAGCTAGCCTGCTGCGCCCGATGGCGCTTGCCCCGACGCGCTGCAAGGCGTCGACGACGCCTGCGCAGCGAGCCGCCTCGCCGATCTGCTCGGCGAGACTCGCATCTCCGATGAGCCTGCGTCCGACGCAGGCACCGACTACCCCGAGAGCCGCCTCGTCAGCCTCCTCGACCAACTTCACGTCTCCAGCGAGCCTGCTGCGGACATGGAGTCTGTCGGCTCCACCGACCCGATGCTCATCTACTCCGACACCGCGTCACTCGACGCCTACCCCTCCGACGTGGTGGTCTTCGACGACCCACTCCCTCGAGCTGACAGCGGCAGCAGCGCTGTCACCGAAGTGCTGGTCATCAGCCACGTCTCCAACTCGGGCGGGAGCGCCCGCGACGCTCAGCAAGCAGCGATGCACGACCTCTCCATCCCCCTCCCGGCCGACGCCGACGCCGAGACCCTGGAGGCACGCCGTCTTGCCCTCATCACGGAGAGCAAGAAGATAGCCTCGATGAGACGCCTCACCGAGGCCCACTAGCGCGAAGTCGACCGTGCCGCCTTCGGGACGCCGCCTCCGAGCGGCCCGAGCCGAGCCGGCTTCGTCCAGAAGCGCGGCGCAGCCGTTGCCAGCATGCTGGGCGCAGATCGCCCCGTCTACGCCACCCCGCTCGAGAATCTGCGAGCCGCTCAGGCGGCAACAGAGGAGCTCAATGGGCTGGGAGCCGATGAGCTCCCCTACATGACAAGACGGATCCAGCAGCTGATCGACGCGGCTGCAGAACGGCACGAAGCCGGCGCCCGAGCTGATAGCCATCCCCCGCGCCGGGAGCACGCCGCGACGTCCCGCTCGCCGACTGCGAGCGGCACGCGCCAGAAGAAAGGCAAGGAGCCGGCTGCCAGCCGCAGCCGGACTCGCATCACTATCGAGCGCGGCGCGGATGGCCGCCCTCGGGCGGTCGAACACCAAGGAAACCTGCCGCCTCCCCCGCCTCGAAGAGAAAGACGCCTCACTCCACCGCCCATCACACATCCGACTCTTGGCGACCGACTCGGCCGCCGAGAAGGAGTGGGCGAGAGTGACGCCCGCCACAGGATCGACCGCCTTGCTCGGTCCCTGGCGTTAGAAGAAGAAGACGATGTCGGCCCGCCATGCTTTGGCCCCCGCATCCGCGACGAGCCCTTCCCCAAAGGGTTCTCACTCCCCAGAGACACGCCCAAGTACAACGGCTCGGTGAAGCCGGAAGATTGGCTCATCGACTACTCCACGGCCGTCAGCATCGCCAACGGCAATCGGCGTGTCGCCGTGAAGTACGTCCCCTTGATGCTGCAAGGGACGGCGCGCACGTGGCTCAACAGCCTCAAGCCCTACAGCATCAACAGTTGGCTGGACTTCACCGAAGCTTTCGTCCGCAACTTCACCAGCACCTACAAGCGGCCTCCCAAGCCTCGCCAGCTCTCCCTCTGCGTCCAGGGGCCCAACGAGTCGACCCGCGACTACCTCACGCGATGGGCCGAGCTCCGCAACTCCTGCGAGGGAGTGCATGAGGTCCAGGCCATCGAGTACTTCACTGCCGGGTGCCGAGAGGGCACCCTCCTCAAGCACCGACTCCTCTGCGACGAGCCGGCTACCCTCGATGAGTTGCTGATCACCGCCGACAAGTACGCCACTGCCGACTCCTCCATGAAGGCCGAGCTCCGAGTGGACGCCTCGGGGAAAGTGGTCGCCCCGGCTCCCAAGCAGCCGGCTGGCGACCCCAACCGGCGCCCCTACCAGAACGACCACAAGCGCAAGGGCCCCATGCCGACTTCCTCCAGTCGGCAGGTGGCCACAGTTGAAGACGAGCAGCCCGAGGAGCGGCCCGCTCCCAAGAAGAAGGGAGGCCGGCCGCCCTGGCAGCCGTCCTTCTCCTACGAACAAGCACTCGATGCTCCCTGCAAGTTCCACAGCGGCGCGAAGCGGTCCAACCATACAACACGGAAATGCCATTGGCTCACCCGCATCACCAAGGGCGAAGGGATGGTGCCGCCTCCGCCTCCCGGCCCGCCGCCTCCAGCTCCCCAGCAGCTGGCGGCCCGGCCGGCAGTAGGCGCCATCCAAGACGAGTTCCCCGAAGCGCACGACGCCTACGTTGTCTTCACAAGTCAAGTCGACGACAAGCGCAGCCGACGCCGGCAGCACCAAGAAGTAAACGCAGTCGCCTCTAGCACCGCCGAGTTCATGCACTGGTCGGAAAAACCCATCAGCTGGAGCCAGGCCGACCACCCAGAGGTGATGCCTTCGCCTGGCTCCTATGCTATGGTTTTGGACGTCACCCTTGCGACGGAGAGGCGAGCTGCCAGATTTTCCCGCGTCCTGATAGACGGCGGAAGCAGTATCAACATACTGTACCGCGATACCATGGACAAGCTGAACATCAAAGCGAAGCAGCTCATGCCGAGCCGCACAGTCTTCCATGGTATCGTACCCGGCCTATCTTGCTCTCCAATCGGCAAGATCAAAATGGATGTTCTCTTCGGAGACAAAGATCATTTTCGCCGAGAAGCAATATGGTTCGAGGTGGTGGATTTGGAAAGCCCCTATCATGCACTGCTTGGCCAACCTGCTTTGGCCAAGTTCATGGCTGTGCCCCACTATGCCTACCTGAAGATGAAGATGCCGAGCTCGAAGGGGATCATCACGGTAACCGGCGACTACAAGAAGTCCATCAAGTGTGCCATGGCCAGCAGCCGGCTGGCCGAGTCCCTCGTGGTGGCGGAAGAGAAGAAGATGCTGGAACGGGTTGTGGCCATGGCCGGCAAGCAGCCGACCTTGTCCCCCAACCCCAAGGACTGTGATGCGCAGGGCTCCTTCCAGCCTGCCCAAGAGACGAAGAAGATACCTCTAGACCCGGAGCACCCGGAGAGGTTCGCCGTGATTGGGGCGAACTTGGACAGTAAATAGGAAGGCGAGCTCGCCGACTTCCTCCGTGAGAATCGAGACATCTTTGCATGGTCCCCAAAGGACATGCCGGGTGTCCCGAAGGATTTCGCCGAGCACAAATTACATGTCCGAGCTGATGCGAAGCCGGTCAAGCAACCCCTCCGCCGACTATCAGAAGAGAAGCAAAGAATCGTGGGAGAAGAGATAGCCCGGCTCCTCACAGCCGGCTTCATCATGGAAGTGTTCTTTCCAGAATGGCTTGCCAATCCAGTTCTGGTTTTGAAGAAGAATAACAAGTGGCGCATGTGTATAGACTACACAAGCTTGAACAAGGCCTGCCCAAAGGATCCGTTTGCTTTGCCACGGATTGACCAAGTGATAGACTCTACAGCCGGATGCGAGCTGTTGTGTTTTCTGGATGCATACTCAGGGTATCATCAGATCAAGTTGGACCCAGCTGACCGCCTGAAGACTGCCTTCATCACACCCTTTGGAGCTTTCTGCTACCTGACAATGACATTCGGCTTGAGAAACGCTGGTGCCACTTTTCAGCGTTGCATGCAGAAATGTCTCTTGGAACAACTCGGCAGAAATGCCCACGTCTACGTAGACGACATTGTGGTGAAGGCAGAGAAGCGCGGTACCTTGCTGGAAGACCTGAAGGAAACATTCGCCAACTTGCGCCGATTCCAGATCAAGCTCAACCCCGAGAAGTGCGTGTTCGGAGTACCAGCCGGCCAGCTGCTAGGCTTCCTGGTCTCCGAACGCGGCATTGAGTGCAACCCTGTCAAGATCAAGGCCATCGAGAGGATGGAGATACCCACCAAGCTGCGAGACGTGCAGAAGTTCACTGGCTGCTTAGCCTCCCTGAACCGTTTTATCAGCCGACTAGGAGAGAAGGCCCTCCCCCTGTACCGACTCATGAAGAAGTCCACTCACTTTGAGTGGAATGATCAAGCCGACCAAGCCTTCCATGAGTTGAAGAAAATGTTGACCACTCCGCCCGTCCTGGCTGCGCCGACTGAGAAGGAGCCCATGCTCCTCTACATCGCCGCGACAAGCCGAGTCGTCAGCACTGTTGTTGTGGTCCAGCGCCCGGAGGAAGGCCGAGCCCAGCTGGTCCAGAGGCCGGTCTACTATCTCAGCGAAGTACTATCCAGCTCAAAGCAAAACTACCCGCACTACCAGAAGATGTGCTATGGGGTGTACTTCGCTGCCAAGAAATTGAAGCCCTACTTCCAAGAGCACCCCATCACGGTCGTGTGCACTGCCCCGCTCGCCGAGATCATAGGCAGCCGGGATGCATCCGGCCGGGTGGCCAAATGGGCCATTGCCTTGGCGCCTTACACGATTTTCTATCAACCCCGCACCGCCATCAAGTCGCAAGCATTGGCCGACTTCCTCGTCGACTGGGACGAGACCCAGTACTTACCGCCAGCTCCCGACTCTACCCATTGGCGGATGCACTTTGACGGGTCCAAGATGCGCACCGGCTTGGGAGCCGGCATCGTTTCTCACCTCTCCCAAAGGCGACAAGCTCAAGTACACGCTGCAGATCCACTTCGCCGCCTCCAACAACGTGGCCGAGTACGAGGCGCTCGTACATGGGCTCCGGCTAGCCAAAGAGCTCGGCATACGCCGGATCCTGTGCTACGGCGACTCCGACTTAGTGGTCCAGCAATCATCTAGCGATTGGGACGCCAAGGACGCGAACATGGCAAGATACCGCTTCCTCGTCCAGCAGATGAGCGGATACTTCGAAGGGTGCGAGTTCCTTCACGTGCCAAGGGCCGACAATGACCAAGCAGATGCCCTAGCACGGATCGGCTCCACCCGACAAGCCATACCGACTGGCGTCTCCCTCCAGCGCCTCCTCAAGCCGTCCATCAAGCCGTCTCCAGAGTCGGATTCCATCTTCATACCGCCTGCGCCAGAAACAGCCGGATCCGGCTCAAGAAATCCCGCAGGCGGCACGGGGACTTCGACGACTGCCCCGGGAACTGACGTAGTCGCACCCGGCCCAGGGACCTCAGAGCCCGGCCCGGGGACTGCAGCAGTCGGCCCGGGGACTGCAATGACGCAAGAAGTGATGGTCGACCCCAACGCAACACCCAACCCACCCACCCGAGTCATGGTGGCCACGATAACAGCAGAAGAAGTCACAGCTCCCTCATGGGCCCAGCCCATCCTCAAGTTCCTAGTCAGCAGAGAGCTGCCGACTGATGAGATCGCAGCAAGACTAGTGCAACGACGAGCCGCAGCATACACAATAATCAACAGGGAGCTTGTGAAGCGCAGCGTCATTGGAGTCTTCCAGCGTTGCGTCGAGCCAGAAAAAGGAGTGGCAATCCTCAAAGACATCCACCAAGGCGAATGCGGCCATCACGCCGCCTCAAGATCCCTCGTGGCCAAGGCTTTCCGCCATGGGTTCTTCTGGCCGACTGCCTTGGAGGATGCTAAAGAAATAGTCAAGACCTGCAGAGGATGTCAAGTCTTCAGTTCCAAACAACACCTGCCGGCTTCTGCCCTCAAGACCATTCCCCTCACCTGGCCTTTCGCCATCTGGGGACTGGACATGGTGGGCCCTTTCAAGACGGCCCGCGGTGGCTTGACACATCTACTCGTTGCCGTGGACAAGTTCACAAAGTGGATCGAAGCAAAGCCGATTAAGAAGCTGAACGGGCCGACTGCCGTGACATTCATCACCGACATCACTACTCGGTACGGCGTGCCGCACAGCATCATTACCGACAACGGCACGAACTTCGCCAAAGGCGCACTGGCACGTTTCTGCGCGACACAGGGCATCCGACTGGACTTAGCATCCGTTGCCCACCCGCAGTCAAACGGCCAAGTCGAGCGAGCAAATGGACTTATCCTCTCCGGCATCAAGCCCCGACTGGTTGTACCACTAGAGCGATCGGCCGGCTGCTGGCTTGAAGAGCTGCCGGCTGTCCTCTGGAGTTTGCGCACTACACCCAACAAGTCAACCGGCTTCACTCCATTCTTTCTTGTGTACGGTGCCGAGGCTGTCATCCCAACAGACATCGAGTTCGACTCGCCTCGGATCACCATGTACACGGAGGAGGAAGCCAAAGAAGCAAGAGAAGACGGCGTCGACCTACTGGAAGAAGGCCGGCTGTTAGCCCTCAGCCGGTCCGCCATCTACCAGCAAGGCCTGCGCCGCTACTACAACCGCAAGGTCAAGCCAAGATCCTTCCAAGAGGGCGACCTTGTGCTCCGGCTGATCCAGCGAACAGCCGGCCAGCACAAGCTCTCGGCCCCTTGGGAAGGCCCCTTCGTCGTCAGCAAGGCACTCGGCAACGACTCCTACTACTTGATCGACGCGCAAAAGCCAAGAGCACGCAAGAGAGACGACTCCGGCAAGGAGTCGGAGCGACCATGGAACGCAAACCTCCTAAGACGATTTTACAGCTGAAAAGCAGTATGTATCACGTTACCCCTTTTTGTATTAAGTTACAAACCAACAGGCCCCCCGAACAGTACTCGGGGACTGCCTTTTATTTATCTATGGATGACGAGTGTCATATCCATGAATGTCTTATTACATTTTGAATTCTTGTCCGGCACCGGGTCCGACTAGTCGGCCCGGGGACTGGCCGCCTTAAGCTATATTATAAGTTCTTCCCGAAGTCAGCAAAGTAGTGCGCCGGCTCCCCAGTCCTCTCTTGTTGAAAGTCGCAGCTCAAAGAACTGACTGTCCGACTAGCAAGAGAGAAGACAGAAAGGACGCCCACACGAAAACGGCTAAGGAACAACTAACCTATATAGCAAAAAGACGGCCTCTATATACGCCTGCCGACTGTCACAACAGCCGGCTGGCCGGCTTCCTAAAAACTTAGCTTAAGTCCGACCGAGCTAAAAGTACTTCCCCCTCCCCAATCGGCCAGGCACTCCCCGGCTACAGATTGCAGAGCAACTGTTTGACTAGGGAGGCGGCAACCAAGGGAGGGTGGCAAAGGAAAAAAGCAGAAGGACAAAAAGCGAAAGTACAAGGAAAGACCGATTGCATAACTTATATACATAAAAGCCCCCGATAGGCGGCAACAGACTTGAGTTTCAATACACCCAGTGGGTGGAACTGCGCAGACTTAACCAAAAACATTGTTCAAAAGTAACAAGACAGGAAACAAAAGAAAGAAGACAAAGGCGCGAAGGCCGAGTTGGTCGGTGAAGGCAGCTTGCCGGCTGAAGGAGTGGCCGCCTAGCTGGTCCCGGCTTGACCGCCTCCCGCAACAGGAGACGCACTCGCACGCAGCGTAGTGCTGGAGGCGCGGTCAGGCTGGCCGGCTGCTCCACCAGCCGGCTCGACGTCTTCACCCTCCTCCTCCTCCTCTTCGCCCTCGTCGCTGGAGTCGATCTCCTCCGCCGAGTCCTCGCAGCACGCCGGGTCCAGCCCGAACCAATCTTCCGGCTGGGCGACCCCATTGTCGTCCACCTCGGGGGCGAAGACGTTGGTGTCGGTGTAGTCGGCGATCGCCGAAGCTCGCTGAATGATGGCCGGCCGCGCCGGCTCGAGCTCCGTGTCGGCTTGCTGCCGCCAGGTCGCCAGCTGGTCCAAGTTCAGGCCGGGATACCAGGCCTTGACGAACTCCAGCGCCCGCCTGGCGCCGGAGCGAGCCGCTGACGCCTTCCAAGCCTCGAAGCGGCCGACGGCCACCTCCAGCCAGTCGGCGGTCCGGCTGGGAGTGCGTGGGACCACTTGGCCGGGCCAGAGGGCGGCCAAGACCTGCGACCCGGCACGCTGAAGCCGGCGGAGCAGCCTGTGAGCCGGCTGGATATGAGCCTGGATCGCCAGGAGCTGCTCCTCCAGCGAGCGGCCGGCGGTCGGCAAGATCTCGAAGCCGGCTTGCCTCTTCGCCTGGCGACGAGCTTCGATGGCCTGATTGGCAGCAGTTGAGTAGCCAGGGAAGTACTCTGCGCGAAGAAGAAAAGAAAAGAAGAACCCCAAATCAGAAAAACAAGTCGAAGTAGCAGATGGCAAGAGAGGATGAAGGGGCAGACGACTTACCGTCAACCAGATCCTCAATCTGGCCATAGCCGGAGACCAGAGTCTGCCTGGCCTCTGCCCAGCCGGCCGCCTCCGTCTCGAACTCGGCCTGGAGGGCGGCTTCGCAGTCCTGCGCGGCCTTCAGCGCCGCCTTGTGGCTTTCCTCCTGGTCGGCTAGCTTCTTGACCAGGCGGTCGCGCTCCTGCACCAAGGCGGCGAGCTCCGCGTCCTTGGCACGAAGAGCAGTCTGGGACTCCCCCAGCTGTGCCCTCAGACTGGCGTTGGCCGCTGCAGAGACAGAAGAAGAAGAACAATGAGAAATCATCAAGGAAGATCCGAGCCGACTGCTCAGCAGTCGGCCCGAATCTCGGGGACTACACCCAGTGGGTGCGCTGACGCGCCCCCACATGAGATAGAGATCAAGTCACATACCTCGGCTTTCAGTGAGATCGGCGGTCTTCTGCGTCAGCTCCCGAGCCTGGGAGTTGAAGGCGCCGCTCGGAGGTTGTGGTAGTCCTGCAAGATGGACAGAAGACCGAAGTAAGAACAAAAATAGCAAAGGCAAATCCACCAAGAAGTTCCAAGCCGCCTGCTCAGCAGCCGACTCGGAAGTCGGGGACTACACCCAGTGGGTGCGCTGACGCGCCCCCACGAGAAAAGTCAAGGGCAAAATTGAGAATACGAACCCGGATGGCCCGCGTGGCGAGGAATTCGTCGGTGAACTGCCTCAGCGTCGCGGCTTGGTTCTGGAGCCGGGTCCGGACGTCTTGTGCAGCGATGTTCACCACGGCTGTCCCTCCGCCCGGCGTCCACCCGGAGGTCGGGCCGACGAGCTGGAGCCCACGGCCGGCCGTGGCTCCGACGCCGCCTTATGCGGCTCCGACGCGGCCTTCCCTGCGCGTCGGCTTGGCGGAACCCGGACTGCCACCTCAGCTCCCGCGGCCGGCTCGCCTTCCGCCGACCGTGCGAGCGCAGGCTCGGTCTGACCGCCTTGGGCCGCCCTAGTCGGAGGAGTTGGCCCCGGCGCCTCCCTCATGAAGATGACGTCATCGCTGCTCCCGCCCAGACCCGGCTGGGAACCGCTGGCTCCCCCTGGCGAGGGATCCGCGTTCCCGGGCGCCATGGCGTGCAGGGGGGTGACCATCAAGGCCTCCCCTGCCGCCGCTTCGGCCTCGGCCTCTGCCTGGGCCTTGGCTGCAGCCTCGGCAAGCGCCTTCGCCGCCTCCTCGCCCCGAGCTGCCTGGGCGGCGGCTGCCTTCCGTGCCTCCGCCTCCCGCGCTTCCTGCTCCTCCCGCACCTCCCGCGCGTTCCTTTCCGTCGCCTCCAGGAGGGC
Source organism: Triticum aestivum (assembly GCF_018294505.1). NCBI lineage: Eukaryota > Viridiplantae > Streptophyta > Magnoliopsida > Poales > Poaceae > Triticum > Triticum aestivum. The sequence continues at coordinate 300,815,691 of NC_057808.1, read as the reverse complement.
GGCGCGGGGATCTAAGCGGCGGGTGGTGCTCCCAGAGCCCCCTGGCGACTCGACAACGGAGCCGGCAGCCGCCCGCTCGAGTGACAGTGGAGCTCTGATCAAAGAAAAGAAGACAAAGGTTCAGAAGACCACCCAAGAAAAGAAAGAAGGAGAATACACAGAAAGAAAAAAAAGCTTACGCTGACACAGCCTGCGGCTGCTTCACCACTTTGCGGTAGCGAGCCGCCTTCGCGGCCGCTTCTTCCCGCCTGGTGGTTGCCGCCCCACCCCTCGGCTTCTTCGTCCGGCTACCGAACATGCCCTGGGTGGCGCGACGTTTCTAGCCTCTACCCCGAGCAGGCTGCGCGCCGGAGGAGCCCGCGCCGCGTCCGGAGGCTGGCTGGCGGGGCGGGACGACTTCGGCTTCGTCCTCGTCCGACCAATCGTCGAAGGTCGCGGAGAACCCGGCGCCGCCTGCTTCGCCGCCGGCTTGGCCACCAGCCGGCTCGGCGGCTTCCTCCATATGGACCACCCCCAGATCGGGGTCCTCCTGGTCGTGCTCGGTCCGGTCGGGGCGAAGCGGCGCTCCACGTCCGCCCCGCCGGCCGGCCGAAGCAGAGGATTCTGTCAAAAGAGCGAGCCGACTGAGTTAGAGTCGGCCCGGAGGAACTCGGCGACAAAGAGAAAAAGAGAAGGGGAGCGTACCGTAGGCGGAGGATTGGCGCGGCTGTATGGCTCCTTGCCGAATTGCCAGTCGTCGGGAAGCTGGCAGTTGGCGAGGTAGTTCACCATGTCGGCAGCGTCGGCCTGCGGCATCTCCTTGGTACACATCCGGCTCGGATCGAGCTGGCCGCTCATCTGACAGATCAGATGAGGCCGGCTCTGCAGCGGGAGGACCCGGCGCGTGACGAACGCGGCCAGGAGGTCGGGCCCCGTCAGGCCCTCCGTCTGGACCATCACCCGCAGGCGGGCGATGGCGGCGTTTCCTCCCTGCGACAGCGTCACCGCTCGGAAGGACCACTGGGGCAGCCTCCCCGCCGGCTGGCCGGCTACGTAAGCCGGCAGGTTGACGTAGTCGCCCCGTGGAGCGATGTTCCGCACATAGAAGTATGACTTCTGCCACTTCTTCACCGATTGGATCAGCGTGATGACGGGGAAGGGGTTGTCGGCGCCCGATCTCCGCGACGCGATGAAGGTACCAGTGTGGGCCGGCACGCCCTTGCTGCGCGTACCCAGCTTCGACTGGAAGAACTCCCCCCAGAGCTCAAGGGTGGGGAGGACGCCGAGATAGCCCTCGCACAGGGTGACGAAGGCCGACAGCAGCACCACCGCGTTGGGGGTGAGGTGGTGCGGCTGGAGCTGATAGAAGTCCAGCCAGGTGCGGAAGAAGGCGCTCACTGGCAGGCCGAAGCCGCGCAGGAAGTGCGAGCGGAAGACCACCCGCTCGCCATCCGGCGGCGCCGGCCTGATTTCTTTCTCCGGCGCAAGGCGGACCTCCACTTTGTCCGCACTGGGCAGACGCCGTGTGTCGCGGAGGAAGTCGATGTGGTCGTTGTGGACGATGGAGCCATCCCAATCCCCGCCAAGCTGCTCTACGTGGGGAGGCATGGCGGAAGCTAGCCCGGCGGCGGAGGAGCGTGCGGAGGAAGAGCGCGGCGGCGAGGCGCTGTTGCGAGAATGAGCAAGGCAAGAAGACGGCGGAAGTAGGAGGAGCGTGCGAGGGCCTGCCGCCCTCCACCTCCCCCTACTTATAGCCTCACGCGGCCGAAGAGGCCGGACGTGGGGGGGACGTGGGATTAACTGCGCCCACTCCCCCACGTCTCGCGTTTATTACGCATAAGTGCGAGCCGAAACTGCCGCACGGAACGTGCGGGCGGTTCCGGGATACAAAAGATCCGCGCCTGGGCTGGGGCGCGGACGTGGCGGGCCCCTCTCTGCGGCAACGTCCCGTCTCGCGCGTGGGCTGGCAGGCTTTCCGGCTACGTGGCGCGCCGTCGGCCCGCGGCCGGCCCGCAGCCCGGCGCACATGCCAGTGGGTTCCCGCCCTCCGACTCCAGAAGATTTCGGCTCAGGCGACGTGCCTGACCAAGGCCGGCTCCCAGCTGCCGGCTTGTCGTGATGGGAAGCTGTTCGAGCTTCTCGAACCCTACTCTACCTCGAAGCCCGATCAGCTTCGGGGACTACTGTCGGGGTAAACGTCCACGGGTAGCCTAACCGACTACCCGTGGTTCTTCAGAAAATTTATCAGGCCTTTGGGCCTTCAAGCACTCCAAGCATTTGGGCCGCCTTCCCCGGCCGGCTACCACTAAAGCCGACTCCCGGAAGGCGACCCAGCCTCACCGACTCCAAGAAGCCGGCCAAGAAGAACGCCGACTCCTAGAAGCCGGCCGAGACCACAACCACCCCTATATAACGACGACCTGACGGGGCATGGCCACAGTGCGGCCCACGACCCCCGAAGCCCGAGGCAGGCATGGTTACAGGAGGCCGTACGGGAGGGATGTCTCCCGTGCGGCCGGGCACTGTAGCCACGCCAGCTACGACGTCATCCACGACCCACTCCTGCACGGCCCAAGGACTGCGGGCCCCTTCAGCCAGAGGGAGGCGTGAAGGCGGCCCGGCCTTTCCTAGTCGGCCAGGAGCATAGCCGGCCTCCAGAAGCCGGCGACTCCCTACCTCGAAGCAGGAGCCCATTTAAGGAGACAAGACAAGGTGAGGCTACAGTGATAGCCCCCGACGCGGATCACTGTAGCCACGCTTACCTCGACAAAGCCCTCATCATCAGAGGCGCGGCTACAGTAAGCAGCCGCCGACAAGACCCTAGGCGGTGGGGCCGGCCTGCCGACCGAGTAGCCGGCAGCCGGCGGGACCCACCAGCCGGCGGAGGAGCCGGCAGGCGTAGACACTGACGGCTGGGGCCAGTTCCCAGTCGGATTACCATTGTATCCCCGGGGGGTAGGCCTATATAAACCCCCCGGAGCACCCATGCAAAGGGTTGGCACCTCTGCATGTTTGGCTTCCAAGCATAGCACACGCACACACACCATAGATAGAGAGAAGCAAGAGCTAGCCTTGTTCTTCTTCTCCCTTGATCCCAACAGCTCTAGGAGCGATTGTAGCTACTCTTTATCGAGCTAGTGATCATGCGGAGATCCCGCAGAGCAGGACTAGGGGTGTTATCTCCTCGGAGAGCCCCGAACCTGGGTAAGATTCGCCGGCGTGCATGTCTTCGCCTCATCCCGTTTCCAGGCACCGGCGACCTTTTATTGGCTCCCACAATGATAAGCCATCCTTTGGCATATGTCGCACCAACCACCCGACAAGGGAGGTCTGTTTATCAATAGACCAGTATGTTACCTCCTGCGATTATTATTTGATCCTCTGTTCGGCCATTTTTCAAAACCGAACAGAGTCTCAGGGGCTACTATCTATACACATGAATATATTTTCATATGAAAAGTGGCTAAGAATATTACATCGCATACCTCGAAGCCTGTTAGCAGGCTGGTGAAGGCTTCGTTCAGCCCGCTCTTGGCGGACTGAACCTTCTCAACCACCACACCCATCAGGGTACGGTGCTCCTCCACGATGGAAGCACGTTGCAGTGCTTCCACCAAAGTGTTCGACGCCTCCGGATTAGTGGAGGCCGCCGTCGGAGTAGGCGCTCCCCCCTCCTTTGAAGGGGGTTGCTCGCTCGATTCCGGAGCCACATGGGTTTCCGGAATGGTGTTCGGCTGGGGCCCGGACTGGTCAGGGCCCCCGTCGTCAGTCTCCATGGGGGTTGCACCCCCCATGTTCTCGGCAGCCGAGGCGTTACCCTCTAGCGCCGTCTTGGCGGCCTTCTTCACCTCTCCATGGCCCGGAGAGGCCCTTCAGGACAACACCTCGGTGTCATCCGCGGTGGTAGGCGGAGAGGCTCGGGGAGGCGACTGGCTCTCCACCATCTCCGGTGCCAGGGAGTTCCCCTCGGATGACGATTGTTGGGGGAGGCCACGGGCCGGACTGCAACACATAACATGATGTGTTACAGTTACAATCATAAAAGACTGGATAGCGTTAGAGTATCCTTTTGCAGTTACGATGTGGCCAGGGGCTTTTCCCTGGGGCGCCACATGGGGGAGTGTTCGGCATCCGTGTCTAAACCGTCCGAGAGGGATACCTTCCCCCTCTTGGACGCCTCCGCCTCCGGGTCTACGGAGGCCGCCCTTTTCTTCTTCCTCCCCTTAAGGGGAGAATCGCTTTCTGCCTCCTCCTCCTCCTCCTTGTCTTCATCTCCCTCATGGGAGGAGGGAGCTTCGGTCTCTCCGAACATCGCGCCCGAAGTACCTTTACGGCGGAGTCCACCTTTGGCCTCCTTGCTCTTCTTCTTGACCTTCTTCTCCGGCGCCTGATACGGTGCTGGAACCAGCATCCTCGTTAGCAGAGGAATGGCTGGGTCTTCGGGTAGCAGAGCCGGACACTTGATCCTCTCCGCGTTCTTCGTCCAGCCCTGATTAATGGATGGAAGGCTCAGCATACCCTTTGATTTATTAACTGAAGTTATGTTCGGAAACTAAATGCTTACCGGGGTGGCCGGATGCACACTGTCTAGGCCGATGTTGTTGGTCGTCTCCGGCCACATCTTCTAGGCCTTGAAGAGCAGCTTCCAGATATCTTCGTGCGTTGTGCCGAAGAATCGCTGCAGGGTTCGCGGCCCTTCCGGATTGAACTCCCACATTTGGAGAGGCCAGCGCTGGCAGGGGAGGATCCGACGAAAAAGCATCACCTGAATCACATCAGTGAGACTGGTGTTCTTCTCTATCATATTTTTGATGCGCTTTTGTAGCATCATCACTTTGTCGGACGACCCCCAGTCCAGACCCTTGTTGGTCCACGACGCGAGCCGCATTGGGGGTCCAGATCTAAATTCAGGAGTGGCTGCCCATGCGGCGCCGCGAGGTTCGGTGATGTAGAACCACTCCTGCTGCCATACCTTGACAGTTTCCACGAAGGCCCCTTTGGGCCAGATGGTGTTGGGGAGCTTGCTCACCATGGCGCCGCCGCAGTCCGCGTGCTGACCGTCGACCACCTTCGGCTTCACGTTGAAGACTTTGAGCCATAAGCCGAAGTGTGGGGGGATGCGGAGGAGCGCCTCGCACACGACGATGAACGCCGAGATGTGGAGGAAGGAATTCGGGGCTAGATCATGGAAATCTAGCCCATAATAGAACATGAGACCGCGGTCGAATGGGTGGAGGGGAAACCCTAGTCCGCAGAGGAAGTGGGGGGTAAACACCACTCTTTCGCCGAATTGCGGAGTGGGGATGCCTTGCTTTTTGGCTGGGAGCCTTGCGCGACGTCCGCAGTCAGGTACCCCGCCTCCCGGAGCTCCTTGACGTCCTTCTCTGTGACGGAGGAGGCCGCCCACTTGCCCTGAGAACCGGATCCGGACATGGCCGGAGAGGTTGGTGGTGGTGGGAAAAGATTGGAGCTTGGGTGCTGGAGCTCGAGGATGGGGAAGTAGAGGAAGGAAGAAGGCGTGGGGTAAAAAAATGGATCTGTATCCGCTTATATAGGCATTGAATATCAAGCGCCCCCCACAAGCCTTAAAACTCACCTGTTCCCAAGGGTCGTGCGAACGACACGGTTGGATTACCCAAACCAGTATTGATGAGGATCCCGCAATAAGCGGACATGATATCTGTTTTGACAAGACGTATGAATAGAGGTCGCGCCTCGAAACGCGAAGCGGGAGGCCAAAAAATGGTTCGAAATGATAAAGAGGCCAGACGTGACGTTTCGCCAAAAAAGTTGTCAGTGGTCAGATCTTATTTTGATTAAGTATTGTGCCCTTGTGGTTGAGGGTTGTGACTGTTATACAGCCGGATACAGTTCTCTTATTCAGAAGGCTGCTTTAAAGTATTCGGTGGAGGAACCCGCCTTGCAATATCGAAGACAATATGCGTGCCGAATACATCGCCATTGAAGATTGGTTCAGGGGCTACTTAGGGAGTCCTGGATTAAGGGGTCCTCGGTTGTCCGGGCTATGTAACATGGGCCAGACTGATGGGCCGTGAAGATACAAGGCAGAGACCTTTCCCCGTGTCCGGATGGGACTCTCCTTTGCGTGGATGGCAAGATTGGCGTCCGGATGTGTAGTTTCATTTCTCTATGAACCGACTCTGTACAACCCTAGACCCCTCCGGTGTCTATATAAACTGGAGGCATCTAGGGTTTAGCCATTACGATCTCGAGGTAGATCAACTCTTGTAACCCCTATACTCATCAAAGTCAATCAAGCAGGAAGTAGACTATTACCTCCATTAAGAGGGACCGAACCTGGGTAAACATCGTGTCCCCTTTGTCTCCTGTTACCTTCGATCCTCAGACACACAGTTCAGGACCCCCTATCCGAGATCGGCCGGTTTTGACACCGACAGCGGTTCCGAGACGGGCTCCGGAGGATCTGGCGACGCCGCCCTCGAACTTCGGGGCCGATGTCCTCATCAGCGGGCGGCTCCTCAACGAAGACGGAGATCGTCATCTCCTCCTCCGATGAGGAGGACCAGCCACCACCGCAGCAGTCCACGCCGGCGGTGCAGGACCAGGTGTACGCCGCCACGGACGAGGAGTACGAGCAGCGGATGGAACTGATGCTCTGTCGCTCCATCCTCCACCTGAACGGCTCGGTGGCGCCACCGGGGACGCTCCTTCCCGTGAAGCTGGAGCCCGCATCCCCTCCAGGCGCTCCGGCACGCAACCGCGGCATCCAAATCGGACCCCGCTTGAAGGGGGAGCCCCTCTCGCCCCACCTCGACACATGAAGGACAAGTGGATCGACGCGTGAAGGAGGAGCTGCGCTCTCCGGCACCTCGGCGTGTGAAGGACACATGCCGCTCACTGCTGCCCGTGCCCAATGCGATCGCCAGGAAGGCGCGCGGTCACATTCGCCACTACCTCGGCGGCTGCGGCAGTAGCGGCAGCTCTTCGTCGTCCGGAGTGCCATAAGACGCATGAGTACGCCGATAGGGAGCGGCACCAGCGGGACAGGTGCAATGATGCGCGCCGGTCGGAGTTCGCGGACTCCGATGTCCTACCGCCACACATCGCGGTAGACCCGGAGCTGGCGTATGCCTGGTCCATGGACCGCTCCGTGACGACGGTGCAGACGAACAAGGGCCGTCTCCGCCGCCTCGACAGGGAGATGAACAACTACGACAAGGAGTGGTCTCTCAGCGAGATCGCCGCCTCCTCCAAGGCCCGCCGCCCTCCCCCTGCCCACGTCGTCGGTGGCTGCGGCCACACTGCGCACGACATAGGGGGAAGCAGAGAGGATTATCTGCGAGTGTCAGGCGGCTGGCGGGGAGTCCTTCCGCAACGCCGCCCCTTTCATCGCCCGAAGGCCGACTCCGACGCCGGATCCGGCGATGATGACGGACCGTCGGCCAGCCCAGCATGTCCTATGAGGTCACCTTAAAGTTTAGGGTTTCCTTTTTAAGGGTTTTCGTTCATTGGACGAAATATCGTCTGGTCTTGTGTAAATATTATCCTAGCTTAAATGGATATCGTCCGATTTGTTTCAGTTTGAATCAAATTTATTCATTTTTGTTAACATTCATTTAAAAT
>NC_057808.1:300797263-300807771 GCF_018294505.1 Triticum aestivum | reverse complement strand
AGATGCCAGAGCAAATTTGAGGGTCAGCATTGAAGATGCTCTCATTATCCTTTCAGCATTGCATTGCATTATCTTCTACTTTTTTCTGTAAATCAGCCCCATAAAACTCCGTACATAAAAAAAAGTTTGAAGATGCTCGTTAATATACGAAAAACGAACGAAAACAGTTGCAACACACTCGACAAGGCACCTGGCCGACACAGAACAGTTACCATGTCAATCTGAATATTCAACTGCTACTGCTTATATCATATAGATGGATAATCACAATTATGTTTTTAAAGGTTTTCATTAACCCCCTGAGCCCGGTATCTCTGTTCTCTTCTACTTGAAATGAATGGGAGAGCTAGTTCTTGACTCCCTTTAAAAGGAAAATAATAATATAGTTAACGGATATGCTGTCTCGCTCAGTTTGCACGATTACTCACCGCTGGCTACGGCGTTGTTTTTTTTGCAGGAAGTGTTAGAGATACGACAGGCAGATCAAACGATGAAGAACGAAATCAACATAGGAGACACATAATTTTAATGTGGAAAACCCCTCCAACACAAAAGAAAAAAAACCCCACGGAGGCCAGCCAACAAATCTTCACTATATCAGGGAAGGTTACAAACTCCGTGGATTTACAACTGATCAATTTATCCCATGCGGCGGCTTATAAAGGATTTTTTTTAGCCTTGACCATAGAACAATAGTTCTACATTATTTTCATTAATTTAGAAAATATTTACAAGTACATAGTATAAAAGGAAACGAATGTCAACTCAACCAATGCTAATTCTAGGAATCATGGGGATTGTATTAGTTAAGCTGTTCTATCCAAAATCTGATCTATATAACACATGTGACCTAGGTCGCTACGCTCCGCTTCGGCCCAAGCCTACCAGCGATGGTCCTCGCTTCGCTTGCTCGTCAGAAGTTAGCCATTATTTTTATACTTGAATTTGGATCACAACATAATAGGAAGGCTACATCGGTTTATTTTTCCCTCGCAACGGTGTGTTGGGATTGAATTGGGAGTTTCCTAAGTTATTTTAATCCCTGTCCAAATGGAAAAAGACAAACTGAAACCTAAACTTATTTAAAAATGAAATCAGAAACTACCTTCCATGTAACTAGTGGGGCCAATTAAAAATATGTAAACTTGTAAAGTTTGGTTGAAATATGAAATGTTCCGACCAGCAAAAAAATAACCAAATTTGTTTTATTAGCACAAATTGCCATTTTCTTCAAACCGAATGTATCTGTATACTCGTCCAACAAAACGTAGGTTTTTGGATATTTTTAGGTGAACCTGTCACGAGTTAAATGCTCCATATATGATAGTTTGAGGAGGGAGGGGTTACATGAGCCAAAAAATAGTAGGACATACTTCTTTACATATTGCTAAATCTCAATCGACTGAGAGTAAGTCTCAATCGATGCTATATTCGTGAGATCTGTACAAAATTTTCTTTTTAACCTTTTCTTTGTTCTTTTATATATTATGTCGTTTGATTGAGACTTGATTAAGTCTCAGTCGACTATGATCTAACCACACCCTTCTTTTAGCAATCCAAACTGGGCACAACTAACTATTTCTGACCCTGCAAGAAAAACTAATTATTGCTAAAGGCAAACTAAAAGGAATTCCGGGGCAGGCGAAGAGCGCATGACAAACATGAATTCGATCCAAATTAAAAAAAAAACTTGTTGTAAATTTACCAAACTATGTAGGATTGACAATTTTCAATCTGAAAATCGTATTAGAATTTTTCCTGCATATTTCTGAAACCAGCATCCAACCCATTTTTGGTCGGAGGACTGTGGCGAGGCACAATTTTTTTTCGAAACAGAGGCAAAAGATTTGCCTCATCCATTAATTAAGAAGAAGTTTAGAGTTGCTTTTACAACAGAAAAGCAAGATAAGATACATAGATTCTACTCTCGCGACATGATGTTTCCCAAGTGCTTCGCGCCGGCGGCGATCCAAAGCCTAGCCTCATTCTTGATGTTACCACAAATGATGGATGGCAGCGTCGATTTTTGTTGGAACACCCTAGCATTTCGCTCGCACCAAATATTCCAACAAGACAACATGGTGAGGGTTGCCATTGCCTTCCGATTTGCCACGTTCTTCTCGGACATGTTGATCCACCAATCCTTGATGGAGCGCTCGTCATTCCAGCGATAAGTGTCCATGCCGTCTAGCCCAAGCCAATCCTTGATCATGCCCCAAAGCCTCCTAGTGAAACGACACTTGAAGAAGAGATGATCCACCGTTTCATTAGTCTGCTTGCAAAGAGGACATAAACCGCAATTTGGCCAAGCTCGCTTCTGGAGCCTATCCGCCGTCCAAAGTCGGTTTTGAGTTGCAAGCCATGCAAAAAATTTGACTTTTGGGGGCGCCCAGACCTTCCAGATCGTCTGGCCCATGGGTGATCGCGTGGCGCCAAGGAATTGAGCCTTATATGCCGAGGTCGCGGAGTACTGACCACTTGTCGTATGCTTCCATATGATGTCATCTTCGATTCCGTCCAGAAGGTGAATAGACCGAGAGCGAGCCCAGAGAGTCACAATTTGTGTAATGTGCTCCATTCTCCAGTCCATGGGCAGCCTAATTTTTTCAAGCCAAGCATCGCCATGCATGGCCTCACGCACCTTCCACTTTTTTCTCGAGGAGATATCAAAAATGAGTGGTGCCAAGTCCAAGGGCGCCACCCCATTGATCCAAGGTGAATCCCAGAAAGGTGCACGGGCCCCATTGCCAATGATGATGTGTGAAGATGCGTAGAAGAGAGCTCGGTCCATCTTGTCGCAAGGGTTGTCAAGGCCAACCCACATCTTAGATGGATCCTTCCATTCGAACCATAGCCATCTAAGTCTTAGCGCCCGCGCAAACTTGGTGAGGTCGATGACACCAAGACCCCCAAGGTCGGTTGGGCGGCAAACGTTGCGCCAACTCACTTTACACTTGGCCCCGGTGGCCTTGTCCGTGCCCGCCCAAAGGAAAGCCCTCTGGATCTTGTTATAGTTATGAAGTGTGCTGGCAGGAGGGTTGAGGGAGATGATGTGGTAGGTCAGCTGCGAAGTGAGGACTGACTTGACAAGAGCACATCGCCCCATGGTCGTGATGTTTTGCCCATCCCACGGCACAAGCCGTGCCGCCGCCTTATCTTCAAGGAACTGGAAATCCCCTTTTCGAAGCTGCCAAACCGAGAGTGGTAGACCCAAGTATTTGATGGGGAAGGCAACCTTGGTCGCCGGCAGGCTAGCAAGAATCGCATCTAGATCAATAGCCTCACAACGAGTTGGGACAACCGAGCTCTTCTGAAAGTTGGTGCATAGGCCCGACACGTTGCCAAAGCAGGTGAGCACCTTTGAGAGGTTCTCAATATCTTCCTTGATAGGGGCCATGAAAACGCCGCATCATCGGCGTAGAGGGAAGTGCGGAATATTGCCCTCCGTCCTCGAATCTTATGGAAGAGACCATGGGTGGTTGCAAGGTTGAGGATTTTCTGCAGCGGGTCAATCGCGATGACGAATAGCAACGGTGAGATAGGGTCCCCCTGTCGAAGGCCACATGCATGCAAGACCGGAGGACCGGCCACTCCGTTGAGCAATGTCCTTGAGGAGGACGTATGGAGCAGGGCAGATCCAGTTGCGAAACTTGGGTGGGAACCCTCTTCTCTGCAGAAGGTCAATGATGTACTCCCATCGGACCGAGTCAAATGCTTTCCGGATGTCGAGCTTGAAGAGGAGTGAAGGCGTTTTACTTTTGTGCAACTTGCGAGCAAGACCCCTCACATACATGAAGTTGTCATGAATACTTCTCCTTTTGATGAAAGCACTTCGCGCATTGGAGATGAGCGAGTGCATGTGAGGGGCAAGGCGGTTGGCAAGCACCTTAGCTATGATCTTAGGAACGGCGTGGATGAGGCTTATAGGTCTATAGTCAGAGATCCCTTCTGCTCCCTCCTTCTTGGGGAGAAGCACCACGTTCGCCGAGTTAAGCCACTTGAGGTTGGCCGTGTGGAGGGTGTTGAAACAGTGGATGACATTCATCAAGTCCACTTTGATGATGGGCCAACAATGCTTGAAGAAGATGCCAGTGAAGCCGTCCGGCCCCGGTGCCTTACCACATGGCATCTGATCAATCACCGCTTTAACTTCCTCTTCGGTGATGGTGGAGTCAAGCTCGCCCAACTCGTGGTCCTGGTCCTCGAGGTCCAGCTCATCCCAATTGAAGTCCATGGACCTCCTGGTCCCTTTTCCCAGAACATTGGAAAAGTGCTCATAGATCAAGTTCTCTTTTTGTTGATGGTCCGTAACCCAACCATTGTTGTGTTGTATCCTATGAATGTGATTCTTCCTACGCCTCGCGTTTACCCTCCGGTGGAAGAATTTGGTGTTTGCGTCACCCTCTCTCAGATTGGAAATTCTCGCACATTGCTTCTTTCTTGCTCTCTCTAATACCGCCAAGCTCACGACCCTCCGTTTGAGCTTGGCCCGCAGATCTTGCTCAGGGATGGAGAGCGCACGCCCCTCTTGAGCGGTGTCCAGCCGAAGGATCACGAGCAGAGCGGCATGGAGGTGCACTTTAGACTTGGAGAATAATTTCCTACTCCATTCGGTGAGTCTTAGCCCTGTCTTCTTGAGCTTGTGAAAAAGCCTCTGATAAGGCTCTAAATGATGGCAATCTTCATTCCAAGCGTTAAGCACCACCTCATTAAATCCCGGCATGGACGTCCAAAAGTTCTCAAATTTGAAGGTTCGAGGCCTACGGGGCCCACTATCATCCGCAAGAAGAAGGGGACAGTGATCGGACAGCGACGAGGAGAGGGCATGCAACACGTGAGTGCTGAAGGAAGTGTCCCAGTCAACGTTGCAAAAAAATGCATCTAACTTGCACAGAGTCGGCTTGTCTCTTTCATTGCTCCAAGTGAACTTGTGGTTCTGAAGATGTATTTCGTTGAGCTCACAAGCATGAAGGGCGTTGCGAAAACGGTTGATGCGTGAGCGATTGATATTTCTCTTATTTTTGTCCCTAGCGCGATAGATTTGATTGAAATCGCCCAACGCGAGCCATTTGGTCCTGGGCGCTGGCTTTTGGGCGAGCAGTTCCGCAAAGAATGCGTCTTTGCAAGAAGGTTCAGTTGGGCCATACACCATAGTGATCTTGAACATATTCCCAGTTGCACGTATGAGAACCATGGCCGAGAGACAGTAGACAGTGCTGACCACGTCGGAAATCTGGACAGCATTGTCGTCCCATAACATCAGTATGCCACCCCTAGTGCCAGTAGCTGGCCGATGAGCAAAGCTGCGCAGCCTATTACCACCCAGGTAAGAGGCAATGAATTGGTCCATATGATCAAGTTTGGTCTCCTGTAGGCAGGCAACATGACAGGTTGTTGCTGCAATGGTTTCATGGACGGTGGAACGCCGATTGACACAGTTTAGGCCCCTTACATTCCAGCAAAGAAAGTTGATGTTTTCTCCTAACATATGGAAACTAGCACAGACCCTAACACAGCCACAGCCTGGCTAAAAGCATCGCCCACAAGACAATCTGGGCTTCTCTGCCGCGCATTCCACGCAGGAAGCATAGATAAACACCAAAATAGCATCAGGTGGTCTCTACACTCGACCCACCTCACTGTCATGGCATCCAAGCATGCATCCATGAACAACCCCTTACAGTACGTAGACTGAACCACATAATATTGTTCTATCATAAGGAACTATGGAACCCAATGGCAGACAACAGAGACCTAGGCAGACGGCGCCGTTGCCGTGGCCTCATGGTCAATCGCAGCCTCACCCCCGTGGTTGATTAGGGCCTCCTCCACCTCTCCAGCAACAACATCATCAACTTTGAACAAGCCTCGCAAGGCTGCCATGACCGCCTCTGGGAGTTGCTCCTTGAACTGGTCTTCGAATGCCTTCAGCGTCTTGTCTGTGATATCTTCCCCGTCTTGTACAATGCCAATCGAGCGGCAGAGCAGCCCCTGCGCTTCCTTGGCCATGGCAGTGGCAAAGCCAGCGCCGCGAGCCATGATCCGCGCACTGTTGCGCCTCAGCGAGAACCCACCATTGGTGGTGATGTGCATGCCAGCCAGGGTCTTGCGCCTGCGCGTTGGGGCCTTGACTGGGGAGGAAGCCGGCGAGGGAAGCAGAGGCTGCTGCCTTGGCTGAAACAGAGCCTCCAATCCCGTTGGAATTGAGCTCTCCACCATAGCAGCCCCGGGCATCAGGGGGGGCGTACGCCTGGGCGTCATGCTGGATAGAAGGGGCGGTGTTGGCGAAGCTTCGAACCCAGGAGGACGCGAGCCAGCTGGGGATGGAGTGGCCATGCGTGCCGGAGAACAGAGCAGGGCCCCCTGCGGGCTCACAACAGCGATTCTGGAAGCGAGAGCAGCGCCCTCGAGTTCGCCACGCTTGGAGCGGGGCGAGGGCGGTAACACCATGGTTGGCGAGAGCGGAGGAGAGGCCTGCGGTGTGAGGCTCTCCGTTGAACGGCGCCTAGCCCCACGCGGCGAGGCCTGCCTCGCCGGGCTGCGGCCACGCCCACCAAGCAGCACGGATGAAGGAGTAATGACGTCTCCCTCCGCCGCACGCACCCCATCAACGCTGGCCGAGCCAGAACCTGCAAGCATGCGTGGTGGAGACACTCTTTGCCTGCGCCTCCCATCGCCTCCACCGCCACGACCGGAGTCACGGTCGCGGCCATGGTCGCGCCCCTGGTCACGGTCCCGGGGCCGGCGGGAGAGACTGCGACGGATTTTGGCTCCCCACCGCCACGACCGAAGTCACGGTTGCGGCCACGGCGTCCATCATCATCCCGGCGACGGTCGCGGTCACGGTCGTCATCACGGTCCCGCCTATGAGGGTCGACCGGCCTGGAGATGCGCCGCCGCCTGTCCCTCGGCTTTGTTTCGCCATCAACAATGCCCATGCGATAGTCGTATCCCTGGGACACGATGTTTGGCCCTTGGGTCGGGTCCTCGTGGATGGAGAGGTGAACAATCACCCGGTGTTCCAGGCCACGCCTCCCGAAGATGGGCTCGCCGCCGTTCCTTCCTGGTAGCGTGACCCAGCTCACACGCGGCACGTTGGCCGGGCTGGACGTCCATGCCCAAACCGCCAGCACCTCAGTCGCTGTCTTCATCTTGGATGCCGGCTCCACGTAATCCACCGAGCAGGCGGAGCCGATGGCCGTGGCGATGGGCTGCTCCTCCCAAGCATGCAGTGGCAACCCCTCAAGGCAGAGCCGCACGTGGTGTCGGTGGTCAACATGCTCGGCATGGGCTTCAAGGCGCCACTGACGAATTTGGAGCTTGGTGGCTCCAAAAGGGATCTCGCGGCGGCCGATGGCGTTGGTGCAGTGATGCTGGTGGTAGAAGCGCACCAAGAACGCCTCCGGATAGTGGCGCACGACGCTGATGTCCGGCTCCAGGACGCCGAGCTCCTTGACGAACGCCGCAGCCACCTCTTGCGTGGATGCGCGCAGATCACGGTCCGGCCAGGCCACAACCGCGTGGGCCTCGAGGACGGTCGCCTCCTGCAGCATGGAGGGCGTCGAGTGGAGCGGTGGCGAGGCACAATGGAATGGCACTATGAGATGTAGCAGTCTGGAGAAGTCAACTAACCTTTCCTCATAATGCCAGCCATTATTAGATTCTTTGAAAATGATTTTTGCGACGGTTATCATATTTGCAACGAAAGATTCACAAGTAACTTGCAAATGTTACTTTAGCAACATATAACAATAGCAGGCGAATGAGTGTGTTGCATAGACTAAACTTGAAACCACTGGTGGGTTTGAATAGTCTACTTTGTGTTATCCATGGCAACTTGCAACGCGTTTGGTATTTGGCAATGTTGAGGAAGCATACAACTCTCATGTCAAGTTGGCGCGCAATATATATATACGTGAGTCATAGCCCAGGTTATCCAATGCCATTGGTGAACTGAGTTGTCTCGTCCCAATGGAGCCGTTGTGGGTTTTCGTTGGTGCATTATTGGCAGCCACAGCAGTTCATGTCGCCGGTCAGCAAGAAGGTTGATTTCTCACCTCAAGTGCATGGATAACTCTATTCGTCCTGGTTGTGTAAATATGGGTCATGCATCAATCAGGTTTCCTGAGCATCGACTGCGGCCTGGATGCCAAATTCAACGGGCGCAGAGACACCTACACAGACATCGCCTACGTCTCCGACGATCCGTACGTCGACGGCGGGAAGAACCACAGGGTAGCCGCCAAGTTCGATGTCAGTTCTAGATCCGAGAACCGCCGCACGCTCAGGAGCTTCCCGTCCGGCACACGGAACTGTTACACCCTCCCAACCGAGAGCGGTGGTAAGTACCTGGTCCGGATGGAGTTCTTCTACGGGGATTACGACGGCAAGACTAGCCCGTCGTTCGAGGTGCACTTGGGCAGCAACTACTGGGACACGTTCCGGAACAGCGACTTCTGGTGGTCCGAAGCGATCTTCGTCGCGTGGGGGAGCTGGGTGCCGGTGTGCCTGGTGAACACCGGCGGCGGCACGCCGTTTGTGAGCACGGTGGAGCTGAGGCCGCTCTTACCCTCGCTTTATCCCCAGGTCACCGTCGACGAGTCGATATCCGCCTTTGCAAGGAAAAATCTGGGGGCAGGCACTATTTACCGGTACGTTTGAAGTCTTCCGATGTTGTGTTTTTTTTTTCATTCTTGCTTTTCGCGTGGTACTATACCGTGGTTTTGGAATACATCGCCGTCCAAAAAATGCAATACAAGCTGAATATAAGCCACAATATCCTCCCAAGGTGGCTCCTCAATCCTTCTGGTCTCTCCCAACCCAAGATTGCACGCACTCATCTATCTATCTATTTTATTTATTATATACTAAAAGTATAACATAGAAAAAATATAGAGATTATTATAAAAAATGCAAAATATTCCACTATTGATTTAGTATATCTTTTACACTACTCCCTCCGTTCCATAATATAGTGCATATAATTTTTTTAGAAAGTCAAACTTTACAAATTTTGACCAAGTTTACAGAGAAAACTATTTATATCTACAATACCAAATATATAGGGATAATTGATTTTATGCCCCTAGTTGGGTCACACTCGGCAGGTTTACCCCTAGTTTCCGAAAACACTTGTTCTTGCCCAAATCACTTTGCTCCTCTTATGCGTTTGCCCTTTGACCGTTTGACCATCACTTTGAAACTTCATAAAAAATTCATACTAACTTAGAAAAATTCAAATAAGATATCAAAATGTTCAGAAAAGCATCACATATATGTGCATGTCATTTGCATTCATGAAAAAAGTGTTGGCCAGTCCCCATCTCTGTTTTAGCTCATATGATCTTAGCATGAACAGTAAATTCTAAAAAAATTCTAAAAATTCTAAAAAGTTTTGGTGGCAAACTTTGACCAATGTTTTGAGTGCTTGCCAAGTTTCATAAGGGAATGACATTCATGGAAGTCGTGGCAAAAAAAAAATCAATGCTCCAAAATTTCATTTTGTTGCCACGACTTGCACGAATGTCATTCCCTTATGAAACTTGGCAAGCACTGAAAACATTGGTCAAAGTTTGCCACCAATTTTTTTAGAATTTTTAGAATTTTTTAGATTTTACTATTCATGCTAAGATCATATGAGCTAAAACTGAGATGGGGACTGGCCAGCACTTTTTTCATGAATGCAAATGACATGCACATATAGGTGATGCTTTTCTAAACATTTTGATATCTTATTTGAATTTTTCTGAGTTAGTATGAAATTTTAATGAAGTTTTCAAAGTGATGGTCAAACGGTCAAAGGGCAAAAGCATAAGAGGAGCAAAGTGGTTTGGGCAGGAAAAAGTGTTTTCAGAAACTAGGGGTAAACCTGCCGAGTGGGACACAACTAAGGGCACCAAATTAATTATCCCAAATATATAACTTATGAAAATACATCTTATGATGAATCTAATGATATATGTTTGACATTCTAGATCTAAATGTTTTCCCCACGAATTTGGTCAAAGTTTGTGAGGTTTGACTTTTCATGAAATCTATACGCACTACACTATGAAATGGAGGGAGTACCTAATAGACCACAACCATGAGATCTTCATAATTGCACCTAAACAGTTCAAGACCGTTGGATATTCATAATTGTACCAACTATCACACCCAACTCTTCCACGAACCCCCCACGAATGGTCCTCCCTTAATTCAATGTGTTAGATTTTCACAACTGTACATCTAAAAAAAAGATTTTCATTACTGTAACTAAATAGATCATCTTTATTGAATCTCCATAGTTGTACCTAAATAGATCACAACCATTATACTTAATAATTGTGCCTAAATACCATTAGATCTTTATAATTATGCCTAAACAGATCACAATCATTAGATCTTCATCGTTGTCCTAAGCAGATCATGGACGTTAGATTTTTCACAACAATAGCTAAATAGATCATGGTCATTGGATCTTCACAATTGTACTTAAACTTCACGACAATTACATCTAAATAATTGTA
>NC_057808.1:300792338-300797089 GCF_018294505.1 Triticum aestivum | reverse complement strand
AAAATATCTCATGTCATTAGATCTTCATAATTATGCCTAAATAGATCACAATCATTAGATCTACAAAGTTATACCTAAGTCACAACCATTAGATCTTCATAATTTATGGCCATTAGATCTTCATAATTACACATAAACAGATCATTATCATTAGATCTATATATCACAGCCATTAAATCTTCATAATTATATAACCCTTAGATTCTCATAAATATAACTAAAAAGACCGTGACCACTAGATCTTAATTATATATCTGAACAGATCACGACGACTAGATTGTCATAATTGTATCTTCCAATGTAGGATCTTATGAAAATAGTGTACATTTCCCCTTGTGTGGATCTTTGGAATAGGGGTCTAGGGCGCACCCGCTAAGGAATTTAAATTTTAAAAATAGCAAAAATCAAACGATACTAAAACTTATTTTATAGCAAACATGGTCTAGTGTCCTACTCATGCAGGAAGTTTAACGAAGAAATGACTTTTGTGTGCTTGTGAAGACAATCGCTACTTTAAAACCACTGAATAGTAACTTTTATATAAATCCATTTTTTTATTGTTTTGCACAGAGGACTGGAGGAGTCAGTTCCTTCGCAAAACTTTCCACACGATGATAACACTAGATCATGTTTGTTACAAAAAGTTACAGAATTGTTTGACCTTTTTTAATCTTTTAAATATATATTTTCAATGTGGGTGCACCTAGACCCAAGTTTCATTAGGTATTTTCAACGTACCGGCAAAGTGAAAGAAAAAGCATATGTAAAATTATTGTGTCTGGGCGCAATAGAATCACATGCAAAAGATGAAATCCGCTGCCTTATAATTACATTAGTAATATGATATGACGTACGCCTAACTAGCTAAAACTGCATGTACTAATATATAATCCCTCCGTTCCAAACGGCGAGAGAGTATGTGCTTGTACTAGAATGTTGGCACATATATCTTGGAGCACAATGAATATTAGTGCTAGTATCTGGACAGTCAAATATTTTTCAGATGGTGTTGTCTCGGTAATACATTTATCATTTAGAGAAAGTTGTGGCTGGACTCAGGCACACGGCACCCCCTTATCTAGCCACCCATTTTCTGCATCACAGTCTATGTAGACACTTTTTTTTCACCCAAATAAAACAACATATAAACTTCAAACTTTGCAAGACAACCCAACATTATAAGTACAATGTGCAGATTTTTTTTGGAATTTTCCATGCAACATAAATACATAATATTATTATTTTTACTCAAAAAAAATCTCATTTTGTATATTTATGCCAGACCAAAAAATCCAAAAGTTTTTCACACACTGTAGTTCTAAAGTTCTACTCCGCGTTTTTGACACTACACTATTATCAAAAACGCTCTTATATTATAGGACGGAGGGAGTATTAATCTGCAAATTCTGAAGTCCATGTGTTGTTTCATTTGAAAGAAACAGAAAAGAGATTTCCTTTGTCATCTAGTAGTAAGCTAGTTAGCTAGCATATAATCTCAAAGCAATGTTGGAGGTAAGCATAAGGTGTATAGTGCGCTGGGCTTAGAAAAACCATTTTTTTAATGATGGATTATCATTTTGCATGAAGGTTTCCTGACGATCCATATGACCGCTTCTGGGAATGGGAAGTCAGCTCGCTGTGGGCAAACCTTTCCACCAAAAAGACCATCCAGCGGGAAGACAGCTTCGCGGTGCCCATCCCTGTTCTTCAAACAGCCGTCGCTCCTGTCAACAATGGCACGGTGCTACACGTCGGTACATGGAACACGTACAAAAGTACATTCGAGTTTAAATTCTTCCTACACTTCTCCGACATCCAAAACACCCAGCTCCGACAGTTCGACATCTACTTGAATGACTATGAGTGGTACAAGAAATACAGCCCCCCGTACCTGACCGCTGATTATGTGTATTCTACTGGCTGGTACAAGGCTACAGAAGGCACGTACAATATCACTCTTGCAGCCACCAATAGGTCCATGCTGCCCCCAATGGTCAATGCATACGAGGTCTTCAACCGCATCCCCCACGACACTCCGAGGACGTCCCCCAAAGACTGTGAGATGCCTCCCCTCGTCCCTATATATATTTCCCTACCACTCATTTATGTCACTGCAGGTTATGATTTTGATTTTGATTTTTTAAGAAATATGATTTTAAATTTCAGTTTCAGAAATATTTCATTCATTACTCAAATCACTAAATTTTAGTGATTTTGTTTTTCATTTCGGCCAAAGGTCCAAAATTTTCTGAAACTGAATTTAACTGAGATCCAATCAAATATTTTGAAAATTCAATAAACATTTACAAATAATTTGAGTTTCTGTGTACTACCGAAATTGCTGAAACATTTTGACCGAATGGCAATTATTTTAGAATGTACCAAAATTAATGAAATTTCACTGAAAGTGAGAACCATGCCGTAGAAAGAGTTGGTTTACTCCTTGCAAATGCACTTGCTTCGTTCATAAAAAAGATGCTCTCCTCAAAACAGCAACTTACAATTCATCATGGTCAGGACAGTGTATGATCAGTTGAAACAAGAAGACATTCCAACTTCAATGTGTATCTAAGCATGGGGAAATTAACAAAAGTTAAATGCATATGACTTCGCAACCGGTTACACATAGACTAACTGTTATTGAGAAAAATTACATTCATGCAAGTGAAACATGCACCAAAGTTAATTGTTTGCTCAGCTAGCCACTCTGTGCTAATAGTTAGTTGCACGTCAATACTTAATCTTGCAAAAAAGAAAAATGATTAACTCAAGGAGTATGGCTCTTACATCATTTTCTAGTGATTAAAACCACAACGAGCATGAATGGGTTCTAACAGTTTAATTGTTGAACATCACTCGTTGTATATATACACACACACATAAAGTCGTATTTTCCCATGTAGAATCAATACACTGAAAATTGGGCCCAAGATAATGACTTCAAATAAGTATTACTTTTATGTAAGAACTTTTCCTGATGTATCTGGCCTAGTACCTTTCCCTCTGTACTTTTCTTTCTTTCTTTCTTTCTTTGTACCATGATGTATCCGGTCTAATTTGAATCTGAACTTTTATGACATGATAGATGTGTTATGTGCACACGCTAAATTATTGTCAGTTCTTTTTAACAATTAGAGTGTATTTTGGGCAGCCTGTGCACCGATCGTACCACAAGGGTGGACGCACAAGATATTACATACATGAAGTATATATAAGATGGAGGTTTAATTCTCATAGTCTACTAAATAAATAAATTCTTGCTACAAAATACTCAAAAATTGCATGGTATATACCACAAAAAAATAAAAAAATATCAAGCACATTTCCCTAGAAGGTGTCTCTTTTAAGCACATCTTATTGAAATTTTTAGTTGCAAATAACATGGATACCTAGTGTTGCATCACAAAGATAAATGGGATTTTTGAAGTACATTCATACTCCACAAGGCAAACAAAAAAATACCAAAGTAAAATTGAATTATTGTTCTATAAGAAAAAAAACTTAAGAGGGTTTAAGTGAAAGAGCAAGTCTAGAGCAAAGTAGAAGTATGTTTTGTAGTGTGTGTGCGCGCGCGCGTAATATATATTGGGCTTAAGCTCAACCATAGATTCTTTGAGATAGTACATTTGACAAAATCCGATGCAGTAAAGAGAAAATTCAATGGCCCAGATGCTCAATTTGCCACATCTCTTTCATTGGATCGGCTTCATCCAATCCAATGGACTATACTACAAAAACTACAATATTTATCTATCTATATATATAACGATATAAAAAGGCCGAAAGGAACATATTCAATTAATCTTGACCATCAATTCATGTCAAACCAAGGACTTAGATTACTCCAACGATGAATGCTCAACATGTTTAGTGCAATTAATGTCATACCAAATATTAACGTATGTGATAATTACATAATTAACACGTATGTGATAATCACAATCAAGCCTAAAAGAAACAAGAAAGAATGAAGAAAAAGAAACAACTGCAGCTCGAGAAAGCGCGGATGACCCGCCACCGCTGCGTTCTCTGGATTCGTCCCACCACCGTCCAAAGCTCCGCACCGCCGCGCACCAAGTAACACCTCCAAGAAAAAGCGATGCCGACGAGCTTTTGCTTGCATGTGCGGATATGCGTACAGCACCAGGTTCTCTGGTCTTTAGGTAGTGCCATCACGACGAGCCCAGTCCGGCCAGAGCGAAGTTAGAGAATTTCTAGCAGACCCCGCATCCTGCCAACCCGCAAAACACATTTGCAGTTCGCGGAAAAATGGCTTTGCGGGCCTGCGCGGACGGCCGCAGAGGAAGACCCTGCAAAACGGACCCGTATAAAAGGATATTCGCAGAATATACTCTTTTACGGGTCAGCTTTGCAGGGTCTGCTCTTGCGCCGCTGCCGCCGGTCCGCAAATATCATCGCCGCCTCTTTCGGTTCTCGTCTTCGTGCTCCTTCATGGCAAGGGCCATCACCAACGTCTGCTGCCGATAGTTTGCAAGCAGCGTCTCAACATCCGAGTCGTCCGAATCGGACAAATCGTCGAGCAAAAACTTCTCGCACGGGCTCAATTCCATCTACATGAACAAAAATCGCACGCCGCGTCAACCAACTATGCATAGCGCTCGGCACAAAGCACAAGCAAACACTCACCGGTGGCTCGTGGGGCGGACGATCCCGGGCGGCGACTAGGGGAGCTCGAGGGCGGTTGATCCCCGGCGGCGACGTCGACCAGGGGCGGCTCGTCTCGCCAGATC